>NC_136015.1:18504609-18519609 GCF_048128805.1 Centroberyx gerrardi
GTTTTGGGATATGTATCAGATGAGCTACATAAGTCAAGAATGATAGTGATCCTCTGTGGTAACTTGAGAGCAAGATAATGTGTGTGTATGTGTGTGTGTGTGTGTGTGTTCAGCCTCACCTTATTCTCTCCCTCGATGACGATGACGGGCACTGAGGTGGCAGGCCAGCGGTGCTTAGCAGGGAGAGGCTTGTCACAGTTCCACAGGACAATGATCTGAAGAAAAGAAAGAAAAGAAAGAAAGAAAGAAAGAAAGAAAGAAAGAAAGAAAGAAACAAAGAGGAGGGGAAAAAAAAGGTTTCATAAGAATTACTGTTATATTACCTGTACCCATTTTCACGCTGCATCTAATTTGATTCTTAACGTCTTCTCCTCTAATCACACTAACATCTCGCAGTGCACTTCTGAGCTTGTTACTGCATCAATCCAGTGAACATGTGACATTTACGCGGCATCGCGGCCAGCAAATGCCACCTTGTTAGGGGCCGATTGAATGTTAAAGAGCCAGAAGGGCAACCGAGGCGATAAAATAGTTCCAATTACGCAGGTTCGGTGGTTCCGGAATGGCTCCTAGAATTCCGAGATGTAGCTCCGGTTTGTAACCAATCAGATCACATCGTTACACGGAGGCCTCCAGCTCCACATCCAATTACAACATGTTGCTGAACACGCTTTGCAGCCAATATGACCACGCTGTGCAACATGTATGACTTGCATATCCAATCAGATGATGTTTTTACGCGGAAGACTGTTTTTCTGCGGCCAATCAGATCATGTTACACACGCAGGACTGATGTTCTCCGGCCAGTCAAATCATGTTTTATAGAGAGGACTCAGCAGAATCAGCAGACATGTAAATTACACCCGGAGTTAACCTTGCCCATCCACTCCAGTCTGACAGCAGACCTCATGAATGTTTGACGAGGAACACACTACACACGACACTCGCCTCTGACCTTACACACACACACACACACACACAGGCTACATTCTCTCTTTTCAGTCTGTCCTTCTCTTCCTCTATTTCTTGTAGTGTTTTCTCCAGCTGACTGAAGATAACGATGACAGAGACAGAAGCTCCTTTACATTTCAGTGTGGCATTGTGAGTAGAGAGACCGTCTTTTAACCGGACGACCCGGGTTCAAACCCCTGTCAGCTAACATCCGCCCTGCTGAAGTGTCCTCGAGCAAGACAGGGAATCCCTGCCAGTTCCATTATGCTGTTTCTGTAGCTGATTTTGTGCTCCGATTTCCCTGGAGGGGGCAAACAAGAGGAAATTCCCCACAGGGATCAATAAAGTTTTGCATTATTCAGTCATTAAAGGCAGCGGTTTCCCATCAGGACTACACAACTATCACTGGACTTGCCAATCTGTGTGCTGGAAGCCGTTCGGATGTCTGTGTTTGGATGCTCCCATGTGAGTAAAGCGCGATCCGTACGGAGTGATCTAGGCTGATGATTGAAATATTACATTTGTCGAGGTGATGATGAAATACATCTGTTCCATAATTTGTAAAATTCAAATTGAAACGAAAATGAGCATCAATCATGGAGGCTGAATCCAGGTGAGAAACACAGGTGCATGTCTCTGTAAGACGACAATAGGTATACACTGGCTGCATTTCCATTCCGTCTTCCTGCATACACACACACATTCAGGCGCACACACACACACACACACACACACACACACACACAAGGCTGAGAGACACGTTAATCCATTCTTACAGGGTTCTATTCCTGTTTGATTAGAAAGACAGATGGTGCCTCTGTCAGCTCACCAGCCCTCTCAGGGTGCTGACGGTGGTAGTGTGTGTGCGTGTGTGTGTGTGTGTGTGTGTGTGTGTCTGTGTGTATATGTGTATATGTGTATGCGTAGATGTGGGTGTGTATGAATGGAGGAGAAGGGAGAAGAAAGTATTGGACAATGGAGGAAATGCTTCTCTCAAAATACACGCACACACACGCACACACACACACACACACACACACACACACACACACACACACACACACACAGAGACGCAGCAGGAGGTCCACCATGTCAGAATGCGCCAGAGCCTTCTCAAAAGCTTTCTCGCGTCCAATTTTCTCTCCTCCACCCTCTTAGCTCTTTCATTCTCTCCCTTCCATTCATTTATTTATATCCCTTCCTCTTCCACTCCGAGAGTCGAAGAGTCGAAGCAAAACCCCAGCTGTGTACCTGGCTCTCCACTCTGCATGCGGAGCCCAGAGAGCTCGAAATACAAAGGCGCCTCCATAAAAAAAAATCAAGAGGGAACAGTTTACTCACTCGACCCCCTCCAACACACACACACACACACACACACACCCCATCCCCCCTCCATTTTGAAGTCTGATAATGCAACGTGATGCGGGGTTGTGCTGCACAGAGGAATACGCAAACAGTACACATGTATACACACACACACACACACACACACACACACGCACAGAAACAGGCGTGTACAAACACACATATAAATACACACACACATACACACACACATACACCCCACTCACAACAACAACTCACACGTGTACAATCATCCCGCCTACCCAAAATACACACACACTCATATATCCCACTGTCCAAACGAACACACACACACACACACACACACACTGTAGTCAGACACACACCCTACCCATACACAATCATACAGATGCACATTCACACATGGCACACACACGGCAATGCATCCCTCCTACACAAAACACACACTGACTTACTCATACACTCTGGCGGCCAAACAAACAAACAAACAAACAAACAAACAAACAAACAAAGACCCACACACACACACACACACACACACACACACACACACACACACAGAAGCAGCCATCGGGGAGCAAATTCCATTTCATTTCCCGCGCTGGTAAGGAGCGAGCAGGGGAATCAATACCCGCCGTCTCCAGCTGTGCTGAAGGGGGTTCTGCTGCCATGGAGACAGATGTAGCACCGCTACAAACTGCCGCTCTAATTCAATCCGCTGGAGTTTACACACGCTGGGATGGAGCGCGGGTGTTGTTTCCGCGGCTGGAAAACGCTATTGTAAAGCAGCCATACGATCCGCACAGTGCAGCGCAGTCTGGAGATCTGTGGAGGATTCTGCCGATTGAACAAGCTGTAGTGCAGACATGTAACACACACACACACACACACACACACACACACACAGATCCTTACGAGCTGTAGTAGAGACATGTAACACACACACACACACACACACACACACACACAGATCCTTACCTGTGCACAGTACTGCGACTTGGCCACAGCCACCAGGAGCTTAAGTATGGGCTGGGACTGGGACACCAGAGGGGAGACAGCGTGGATGACTGCAGTGAACTTGGGGTAGGGCTTGATACCTGAAACATAACAGACACACACGGTCACAATAAAAAAAATTTAAAAAATCCACACAAGAATCCTGTCTGGAACACAAGGAGCCGACTGTCAGCCGCCAATGTAGCTCGAAGGTCTTTGAAGAGGATAATGCCAGTCGACAACTGAAGGGTTTAATTCCCAAATGCCTCAAATATAATTTTAGAAAGAGATGTTACTTAAAACTAATCCGTCAGAAGTTCAAAAATATAGATCATTTCACCGTCAGCAATGTCAGTATTTCAGTTTTAAAATATTCAATAACTTCAATGTATTTCCAAAATACACTTGATAACTGAATATCTCATTTCGGAATGAAACCCTTCAGCTGTATCTGGAACGTAATGAACAGACAACTAGCTGCTGCTGTGACTTTAAATGCAGTCTGACTTGATGTTGGAACAAAGTAATCGAGGCTGAAAATGAGCAGGAAATAAGATATTGAGCAAGACGGATCACAGAGGACGTTCAAGTTTTCCTAATTTAAATCTAATCTAATCCGAACCAACAAAGCATGACAGAGAAGATAGCATTAGGCCGCATTAGTTAAGAGTCTCCTTTCGCCATTGAGCTACTTTCATGGTGAGGAGCGTAATATATGCCATTTTAAAAATCTGGCAAATCATCCTTTTTAACTGGCAGCTTGAGTATTCGAATGAGAAAGTGAAGAGTAAAGAGTCGGTATACTTTTTAAACATTCCTAGGGTGTAAATACATAACAAGCTCATAAAGAGTTCTTCATGAAATATTAAAAGAATCTAGACAGGCATTACTGTCACACAGCAGGTTTGATGTCTGGATGTGCATGCTGCCTGAATAGAGAAGTGTCTGATGGTCTGTGGCGGTTATTATCACATCCCATATCAATACATCAACAATCAATCTCACCAATAAGTCCTGTGCCCGCTAATGCCACCAGCTAACTGATTATGGCCACATAACAGGCTGTTACAGCATTGATCTGGCTATTCGAGGCCACTTAATACCCACAATAACAACGCCAATCAAACGGCCATTTTACTAAAGCAACAAAAACACATTCTGCTGCCGCTGTGTGGATTTGTGTGTTTATGTGCATGCGTGTGTGTGTGTGTGTCTTGTTACTGGCTCTCGGAGAACAACGAGCGGACTCAACCTGAAGTGTGACTCGGAAACAAACTCCCCCCTCTTTGATTTTACTCGTTTACCCAGCAGCGACAAGCCACCTTGTCTCTTAAAAACCCCTTTCCGTGTTTAATTGCTGCCTCTTTGACAAACAAATAAACTTCGCGGCAGGGTAATCCATGCCTGTCACCGTGCCCATCCATTTTAATATCAGCTCTCCACCCCGGGTGCTCCATCAACTGAGTTTGTGTGTGCGTGTGCGTACTTCTCCCTGTGTGTTGTCCGTGTTTGCGTTTGTGTTTCCAGCGGCCCGGCGCTGCTGGATGATGATGGAGTGAGGAGGAGAGGGATGGAGAGGCTCCCGGCCGGGTCACAGATATGTGGCGGGGCGAAGTCGGCGCCGCTGAACCGTAGCGGGAGGAATTGGCCTCGCCGCGGCAGCAGAAGCAACGCTGACTCAAAACCAGTGATGGACGGGCTGGCGTGTCAGCAAGACTAATACAAACATCCGTCAAAGGCCCATTCCTCCACTCCACTTGCTGCTAGACACAGCCATTCGAGGAGGGCAGTAGATCAAGGGTGAAGGCTATATTTCTGCTGCTGAGACGAGGTCCGCAGCTGGGGAAACTGTGGAAAGTCTTTTCTTGTACGAAGATTGTGACAAAATATTTGGCTGCGGAGTGATGGATGAGGAGGAAATCTTTAGAGATGAGTTTTAGACCGACCTTTATGGATAGGTTCAAGACTGCGCAGGTGCGTCGAAGCGTGATTGGAGTTATGTAACCGCACTTCGTACACTATGCCTCTAAAGTGTCCTAAGTGGGTACTGTGTGTGTGTGTGTGTGTGTGTGTGTTACTGACCCAGTGTGGCGTAGTAGAAGGGGAAGTCTCCCAGGTATCCGGAGTACTGCGGCAGGGCGAACAGTCCCCCAGGGTGACTGTTCCACATCAGGCTGCTCCGGGAGCCGTGCTCCAGCACGCGGTCCTGGATGATCTGCACACAGCAACAAACAGGGATTAGACGGAACGCTGCCTGGGTCAAATACCTTTTGCAAATAACTCTTTTGTTTAACCTGCATGAAAGGCCGGGTGCATTTCACATTTACATTCAGCAGGGCTCCGACGTGGTTTCTATTTTACAATGCTGTACTTCTTCCTGACCACAACTTCCTGACTGAAAATGAAGGTCTTGTTCAGCGATGAATAGGATGTTCAGAAACAGTGGCAATACAGTAGGCAACTGAATATGTGCAATATGACTGTCAACCAGGCCAAACCCCTCTGTAACTGAAGATTAGTCTTCAGGAACACAAATATCACAATTACATAAAATGTTTAGTTATATGTGTATTGGGGCTAAATAATAATACTTTTTCATGCATTTCCCAAACCTTTCAAGGCCTGGAAATGAACAAATTAATTTTCCATACTTTTCCAGACTTCTGTAGGAAGCCTGATTTAGGCATTTAGCTCTTATAGCAACTTACAATGTCTGAGCAGGTAGGGGCTCTTTGTCTTTCGGTCTCTCAGTGTCACTTTAACAGGACTCAAAGCTGTTGATGGACACACATTGGCTGTTGCTGGGATCAAAACTGTGTCCTTCCAATTACAGCACAGCCTCTCTAACACTAGGCCTCCCTGCCACCCACACAGGACAATTCAGATATTGTAGTGTGGTAGGTTGTCAATCACAGAAAAGTAGGAGCTTTTAGTACTTTCCTGTGATTATCTAAACTTTCTGCTACCCATTGTGCCAAACACGACGCCTAAGTAGGCAAAAACAAACAACAAAAAGTATCTGTAAATACTATTTCGCCCAGATCTCCGAGGAATTATATAAATCAGATGCATTTGTGTCGACACGATAAAGGAACAAATGTTTGCCTTTCAGATTATGGTGGATGAAATATTCAAGATTTGGTCAATGAGCCTTGTAATCATACCTATAAAACATTTCACACTGTGAAATGAGTTTTCTCACAAAAAAAAAAAGCCAAAAAGCAGACAGTCATGAATGTCAATGAATATCAACACAGTGAATGTTCTTACTTTGTATAAAGCTTTTGAAATTCTGAATGCCAGAGCATTATCCAAAACCCAGTCAGTGAGTTACAGCAGGTGGAAAACAGTAATAAAAGTGAGCCGGCAGACACCAGCTGGAAGTTAGAAGCTAGTTGCGCTTCCAAATGTTTGCTTTGTGCCACCTCAATAGCGGTTATTGATCGTGTCAAGAGTGAATCGCTGCAGCACAAAGCAGAGCCGAAGCGCTGATAGAAACCCACGTTATTGTGTAATATTTCCTCCTCAGACAAACTAAACCACGCTCTTTTAACCCAGCCGGGCGCTTTAAACACATCAGGAAGTCAAAGGCATCGGGGCCGGTCAGTCACTCAGACAGAGCCACACGGTCCGCGCAGACAAAGTCATCAGCTGTATCTAAGCACCAGTCAGTCAAGCCTGTCCCGATCCTTTCTGCGCCCAAATAGAGCAGTCAGTCAAACGGCCAGACACAGGAATAGACGCTATTTTCCCCCGGCCGCGGCTCGGAGGCGGGCGCGACCGGCCTCCGAGCCGGACAGGCGGGCGCGCGGGCGGGCGGAGGGAAGAGATATTGCTGCTGTGCCCTTGAGCCAGGCTAAATTGCTTCAGTAAAACAGACACAGGTTTGCGGCCGTGTTTTATGGCCGCTATTGAGTCGCGAGGTGGCGAGGGGTGACTTGGCCGTTGGCTTGGTAACGCAAACGACGGATATATAGAGCGAGAGAGCGAGGGAGAAAGACGGAAAGAGAGAGAGAGAGAGAGAGAGAGAGAGAGAGAGGTCAGGTGATTTGCAGCAGTGGGCGTTGGGCGAGCTAGCGAGTGGTAGACGGCCGCTCTCATCGTGAGAAGTTAATAATATAGCTGGAGGGGCCTTACTGTAATAATATTGACAAAGCAACATAAAAATTCATCGAGGGGGGGGGGTGGGGGGGCGGGGGATGTGAGAAAAAAAAAAAAAAAAAAAAAAACAGGACTGTGTGAGTGTGTTAAGAGTGTTTTTTTCTCCCTTTCTCCAGCTATATCCCCAGGGCAGTCGATAACCATTTGCCTCAGCCGAACAGATTAACTTGGAATCAGTTAACTTCTCTATAAAAACACTGCCTGCCACCTTAAAACCTGCAGCCCTTACACCTTATGAGGGGCAATTTTGCTCGCTTGGCTGGAGCTCCTCCCCCGTCGGCAGCTCTCAGTCGGACATGATGGACGACTCAATCTCACCTCAGAACAGCCACAATCAACCAATTAGAGCATGATAGATAAATCCTGCTTCTCTGGAAACACACAGTGAGGCGGCTTTAATAGGTGACTTTAATAGGTGTGCCGGCACCGCGCATCCAGCTATATTGACCTTGTGATTGGTTGAAACGTGTCCACTTCCTGACAGGAAACACCACATGATAGGTTGAACTTGTGTTTCCTGCTAGCTTATCCTCTCCAACTACTAACCCCCCACTGCCACACACACACACACACACATACATGCACACACACACTATTTGAGAGCATGTAGGAAGTCAATAAAACCGGCAAGTGCGTTTGTGAATGTGTGTGAGGAGATTCAATCTGTCAAGATATCGGTGTGTGAGTGTGCGTGTGTGTGTGCGTGTATCGTCCCAGATCTGCAGTGGTGCGAGCGCAGGCTCGACAGGATGAATAAACCATGTCGCTCGTTATCTCGGGGGCTGCCACGGCAACACCATTTACATATGTCACCCCTTCTCCTCTTCACCCTTCCTCCCTCTGTCCTCCTCTCTTCCTCTGCCCCTCCCTCGCTCCTTCTACAGGACAGTCAGTCAGGATTAAGCGTTTAGCCCTTCCCTAACGTGCACGCACGCACACACACACACACACACACACAAACACGCTCACACATTGAGTCACAGGTTTTCACTGTGTCACCTTGCTCTCTAGTGCGGAGTGACAACATGTCAGCAAGGTTATGCCTGGGTGGCACCATGTGTATCCGGGCTGACACACCTTGACATATGGAGATGTGTTCCTGAGTGTGTGTGAGTGTGTTTGTGTGTGCGTATGTGTGTGACAGCCCATGGTGAGACAGACTAGAGATAACAAATGTGCAATAGATGTTAGAGCTAGCTAAAATCAGACAGACTCTAGATACTGAAGCCACAACAGATTATGTGTGCCATGTTTGTGTGTGTGTGTGTGTGTGTGCCCATGTCTATGTGGACAGGTAAAGGGCAGATGTCAGATTTGGGAGGTTATAAATGAGATTGTAGCAATGAAGGCAGTCTTGCTCCGAGGCTATAGAGACATAGGTGTGATGGGATAGTATGTGAGAGGACAGGCAGGAGGAAGACATTAGTAACCATAGCATGAGGCTGGCTGTAAGCCCAGCTGTTAGCCCCGCATCTATAAACAACTTGTTTCAATTGAATAATGAGGGATGGGGAATGGATGGGTAAATTGTTTTTTCCTTCACAGATTCCCTAAACTGGGTTATTGTTAACAAGGTGGATGCACGTAACAATATAAGATCAGTGGTAGAAATGGGGTTGTGACCCAAAGGTACTACTACTATTACTAATACTACTGCTACTACTACTACTACCATCAACGCTACAACTACTACTACCTCTACTACTGCTGCTATTACGACTACTACTAGTTATTATTATTTCAAAACTATACTATTAAAACACCTATAATAATACATCTAAATGGGGATTCAGTGTCATAGGGGAACATAAGTGGGGGCACAACTCACATGCAATCGCATATTTTACCCATTTAGAATAAAACGAGAAAGGAGCAGCTTGTAGAAAATTGTCCCTGAGCATGTGTGGAAACCCATTCCCTTGCTCCCCGTAATGAGACCCGTTCTTTTTTGCTCCTAGCGTTGCACCAAACAGAGGCCTGCGAATGGAGCGAAGATTGCAGAGAGGCTGGCGTGACATTGCAGCCCTCTGAGAGAAAGATTGATGATGGAGGAGTAGGGGAGAGGAAGGCAAAGAGGCAAAAGGGGGTGGGAGCTGTGTGTGTGTGTGTGTGTCCTAGCTCCTCACCTCCAGAGTGGTCAGCACTATCTTTTCCACAGAGGAGAAGTAGGCCTCCCAGAGGAACTGAGTCTGCTGTCTGAGGGACAGGATCTTATCCTGGTGGATGGAGCGCACTGTGGACGGGATCTGCAAACCACAGACAACAACAGTCAGTCAGCACACAGCACTGCAATGGTTTTCAACGACTGGGTTGGGACCCGAAACTCGGTCGCAGGAAGATTAAAATTGGTCCCAAAGTTATACTCAAGAAAATTCTCATTCAGCATGTTACGGTGTGGAAGCCTCTCTAAGTCCCTGCGGTGTACTGAAGGCTGAAAAAGATAATGCATGTTTGTTGGGTTAGCCTAGACTATTCCTTAGCTTGGGGGTCAAAACAACATATTTTAAAAAAAAAATCAGAATCCCAGAGAAAAAAAAACCCTGCTACATAGCACGTAGATAGAAAATGGGATGTTATTCTGGTGAAAGGAGCACACTGGAAGGGATTTACAAGCAATAACAGCAACAGCAACTACCAGTCACTAAATAGTATTAGTTGGAACAGTAGCTAGAATACTGTAGCAGCCATTTGGTTGATGTTTTTATGCTTTTATCCAAAGAGCAGTGTAGTTCAGTCCATTTGTGAGTGCATTTATTACAGTAAAGGGAGGGTAATGGCATATGTACACATATTATCAACTCTTTGGTAAATATGTCCATATCCTGCTAATGGTGCACATTTACCAGCGGAGGAGTAATGTATTTCCCAAATCTGGTTAATATGGGTAGAAAACACTTCCCATTTAGAAAAACATATTGGAGAAAAACATATTACATGCATGCTGTGTGCATCCTAGCCCACCATATTGAGACTGTGTAAAATATCCATAGATGGATCCAGTGGGGCCAGGCACGTTGGTGTTGCCTGTAGCTGAGAGGGAGCTCCTATGTTATAAAACTCAATGTCAAACAATATTATTACAGACTTCATTCAAATTAAGATTTAATGGGCATATAATTACTTTCCCTCCCACCAAGTTCAAGCAATTCCAGCCAAATCCATTTGCTTGTTCTGTTTACTTGCCCTCTGATATGACAACGTGAGGCTTTGTGTGAAATTTTCAAGCTATCAAGGATTTGGTGTGCTGCCAGAATTTTGTTGTGTGTGTGTTGTGTTGTGTGCGCTAAAAAGGTTGAGAACCACCGATGTAGACACATGACACAGGATCTTGGATGGAACCGACAGACAAAGAGTGTGTGTACAGTGTATTATATCGACCGTCAAGGACGATAGGTTTCATTTCAGGTTTGGAGATTGCTGCTATTGCTGCTACTCTATCTGCTGCAATTTCCAGGTGATATACAGAGCATGTGGTTTGTGTGTGTCTGTGTGTGTGTGTGTGTGTGTGTGTGTGCGTCTACGGGCCGTTACCTGCAGCAGGAGCCTCTCATCGCCGATGACTGCGGCTGTGTTCCAGTCGATGATCTCGGAGAAAGGCAGCTCCCAGCCGTTACTCAGCATCACCGGCACACAGGCTGCCTGAGACACACACAGCAACAGAGAGGGAAGCTCGGACGTATCCTTTACATACACACACTTATAGCTAAATCCTGATTGGTTTGCTGTATATTACAATCAGGATTATTAAAGCTGCCATATTCAGCTGTTTTCATATTAAAACAACAATAAATAAATAGGTCTGTCTGTGCCGTTCTTTGATGTTTGGGATGTTTTGGGGCGTACATCATTTGATGTGGGTGCGTCATATAAAAGCGACCAGTGGTGAGACTAGCGGCCACCGAGCGAGGAAGTCACAACAATAACAACAATGGTGCGAAACGGTGAGAAAGCAAAGTACAGTGAAGCTAAATGTGCATCAGACAAGGCCCGTTGAAAGACATGAGAGAACACTGGCATTGTTTTGTTGTTTGTTTGTTTTTTACTGCACACTGCCGACATTTTCTGCTGCTGCATTTGCTTCTTTTACCGCCTGTGGAGGCTTTATGGATGCCGGTTACATCAGCCTCGGGCTAGATACCGTTACAAAGTAAACAGCTCATCAAGATGACTGACAAGACGTGAACCTGCTCAACTGAGGGGGGAGGGGGAGGAGGGCAGGGGTAGGATATTGGTATTGTTGTATTGTAGCTTTAATTATTAGTCTCAATGATTTGAGGAACACATCTATTCTGCTGAACTTTTTGCATCTCATATGAACATCTTGACTATTTTCAACAACAGCAGACATTCTAAATGAAACGAAATGTGTCAATGTTGCCAATATTTGACGATTATTCATTGTGGAAACTACAGATATGAGCTCAAACATAATCTAGACATGCGTACATGCTGCTTGGCACATAGCTACACAGTTTAAGCTCAAACATCATCTATACACAGAAGATATACAGAAGAAAGTTTAAACATACAGTATAATATACAGTCGATATGCAGGCATGCAGCATATAGACACAGATAGTGAGGAATACAATATAAAGACGACTCGTACTGATAGAAATATACAAGTGAATTCAAAGCAAACAAACTAACAGCTGTTTGCTGGAGAGCATATCACAGAGAGCCTAACAAACTGTGAAAATAACAGTAATAAAAGTAAGAGCTGGGACTAAACTGTAGACATGCAAAGAGGCAGTTTGCATTTACAGACACCAGAAAAGAACATTTATTCCCTCTGCTTTGAGACTTTTGAACCACGAGAATTCAAACACGCACAAAAAGATTTTTTGAATCACATTTAATAGATTTCTCTTTGATTTGTCTTGGATTTGTTTCTATTTATTCAATTTTTTTTAAGTGTCTTTATCTTTTATGAGGCTGTAAACCAAAGAAAATACTCAATTGGGCCTGGTTGACATAATGCAGTCAAGCTTTTAGAAGTGAACTTAAGGCTTGTGTGCACAGCAACACACATAGCTCCGACCATTGTGAGTTGTACCTGTTGACACACCTCTATCAAAAATGGATTCTTCAGTGGGAGAGATTTAATTACTCAGTGGAGGCGCGCAGGAGGAATGATAAAAAAGGGATGAGGGAATTAAAAAAAGATCAAAAGACAGAAGAAAGTGGATAAATAGATATAAAAAGATGAAAGGAGAGAGGTAGAGAAGCTGAATGTGACCTTTGGCAAAGGAGTGGCAGAGGGATGGAGGGATGAGAGGAGAGGTAGAGGGAACAGCTGGTGTGTGTGTGTGCGTGTGTGTGTGTGTGTGTGTGTGTGTGTGTGGGTGTGTGTGTGTGTGTGTATGTGGGGGTGTGTGTTTCTGGTGGGAGTTTGATGTAATGACGGCCGTGTCACTCCCAGGTCATAAAGGTGTCAGCTAAACCCGAACTGGCCCTCAGGCTCTGTTGCTGTCTCCTCCACAAACACACACACACACACACACACACACACACACACACACACAAACAATCCCACGCATACAGATATATACAGACACACAAACAATCCCATGCATACAGATACACAAACACACACAAACAAGTAATCCCACGCATACAGACGCACACACACACACACACACACACACACACACACACACACACACACACACACACACACACACACTGTTGACCTCTATTGAGGATTGCTTTCTCATGCAAAGACCAAAGCCCATAAATTCTCTCCCTCTACGCGGCTTCCTTAGCTGGTGAGTCGATGAAATGAAGTGAGTCAGACAAACAGAGAAAGAACAGAGGGAGTGGAGAGGAGAGGAGAGGGGAGGAGAGGAGAGGAGAGGAGAGGAGGGGAGGGGAGGAGAGGAGAGGAGAGGAGGGGAGAGGAGAGGAGAGGAGGGGAGGGGAGGAGAGAGGAGAGGGAGAAGGAAAGGAGGAGGACAGGTAAAGAAAGGAAGGGAGAGGAAAGAAGAATAAAGAAAAGGAGAGAGGAGAGGAGAGATGGGAAAGGGAAGGAAGGAGAAAGAGAATGAGCTCTTTCTCCTTCCTTCCCTTTCCCATCTCTCCTCTCCTCTCTCCTTTTCTTTATTCTTCTTTCCTCGAGGGGAGAGTAGAAGAAACCGGAGAGGAGAGGAAAAGAGGAGAGGAGAGGGGAGGAGGGGAGGAGAGAGGACAGGAAAGGAAAGGAAAGGAAAGGAGGAGGACAGGAAAAGAGAGGAAGAGCGAGGAAAGAATAGTAGAGGAGAGAGAAGAGGAGAGATGAAAAAGGCAAGGTAGAAGAAAGAGAATTAGAGGAGAGATAAGGGGAGAGTAGAAGAAAGAGGAGAGGAAAAGAGGAGAGGAAAGGAGAGAGAAGAGGGAGGGAAGAGGAAAGGGAAAGGAGGAGGACAGGGAAAGAAAGGAAGGGCGAGGAAACAATAATAGAGAAGAGGAGAGATGAAAAAGGCAAGCTAGAAGAAAGAGAATTAGAGGAGACAAGGGGAGTAGAAGAAAGAGGAGAGGAGAGGAAAAGAGGAGAGGAGGAGAGAGGAGGGGAGGAGAGGAAGGGGGGGGGGGGAAGAGGAGGGGAGAGGACAGGAAAGGAAAGGAAAGGAGGAGGACAGGAAAAGAGAGGAAGGGCGAGGAAAGAATAGTAGAGGAGAGAGAAGAGGAGAGATGAAAAAGGCAAGGTAGAAGAAAGAGAATTAGAGGAGACAAGGGGAGTAGAAGAAAGAGGAGAGGAGAGGAAAAGAGGAGAGGAGAGGAAAAGAGGAAAGGAGGAGAGAGGAGGGGAGGAGAGGAAGGGAGGGGAGGGAAGAGGAGGGGAGAGGACAGGAAAGGAAAGGAGGACAGGAAAAGAAGAAGGACGAGGAAAGAATAATAGAGGAGAGAGAAGAGGAGAGTAGAAGAAAGAGGAGAGGAAAAGAGGAGAGGAGAGAGAAGAGGGAGGGAAGAGGAAAGGGAAAGGAGGAGGACTGGGAAAGAAAGGAAGGGCGGGGAAACAATAATAGAGAAGAGGAGTGATGAAAAAGGCAAGCTAGAAGAAAGAGAATTAGAGGAGACAAGGGGAGTAGAAGAAAGAGGAGAGGAGAGGAAAAGAGGAGAGGAGGGGAGAGGACAGGAAAGGAAAGGAAAGGAAAGGAGGAGGACAGGAAAAGAGAGGAAGGATGAGGAAAGAATAATAGAGAGAGAAGAGGAGAGATGAAAAAGGCAAGGTAGAAGAAACAGAATTAGTGAAGAGACAAGGGGAGAGGAAAAGAGGAGAGAGGAGAGAAAAGGGGGAGGGAAGAGGAGAGGAGAGGGGAGAGAAAAGGGGGAGGGAAGAGGAGAGGAGAGGGGAGAGAAAAGGGGGAGGGAAGAGGAGAGGACAAGGCATATTTCCCACCAGAGTGAAGTGTGCAGTGTGTGTGGCAGCTGATAGTGAGTGAGATAAGTGCACTCATGTGGCTGCACTCTGCGCACGGCGGCGGCGGTAAGGAGAGGTAAAGGACAGTGCAGTCCTAATGCAGAAGTGTGCAGCGCAATTATAGAAATGGATGAACAGGAAAATGGGAGGTGAAGTGTGTGGATTTC
>NC_136015.1:18524609-18527109 GCF_048128805.1 Centroberyx gerrardi
ACACCCCCACCGCTCCCATCCGCCAGCCCGGATTCCCAAAGGTGGGGGCTTGGCAAAGTGCCGGCAGGTCTTTTTGGTGCTGTGCGGGCACCCAGCGGGCACCCAGCGACTATCCCTCCCCGAACAGGGAGCTCCAGGGTGATGAAAACACAAAACCGCAACCAGCCTGAGTGTCTTCCAGGGAGCAGAGAGAAAGAGATCCAATTTACTGCATTTATGAGGCTGTTGTTACATTAGTCTCCCGGATCTCTCTCTTTCTCTCTCACTCACTCATTCCTTTGTCTCTCAGTATGTGTGTATGTGTGTGTGTTGGGGTGACTGCGCGAGTGTGTGTCTGTGTGTGTGTGTGCACATCAGTGTGATCAGAAACATTGGCTGTTTGTTCATGTCAACGTGTGTCTGTGTGTGTGTGTGTATGAACCAATGTGTGCTTCCATGGAGGCCTGCGTGTGAGCAATATGTGTGCGCTAGTGTGTTTGCTTGTGTGTGTGTGTGTGTCTGCAGCGTGCCAAGATGTGCCGCAGCCGGTGAGAGCGTGTGCATGTGTGTGCATGTGTGTGTGTGTGTGAAGACAGAAAGGTGAGCAGGTCTGGAGATGGCAGGATTAGCAGCCACAATGAGAGAGGATGAAAATAACACCACAAACACACACACACACCATACACACACACCCGTGGGATCAGGACACAACCTGATCCACCGACAGACACACAGATAGACAGACCGACCGACACACACACACACACACACAACAAGGCAGACAGACAGACAGATAGCCACAGACAGGCCGACTAGAATAAAGGTAAAGCCAACTCCTGTCATCCCCTCTAAAAAGACTGAAAAAGAAAGCTGGGAATCAGTGTGTGTGTGTGTGTTATGCACATGTGATGCTGTTATGTGCACAGCAGAGTTTCCCCTGCCACTGAATAGATGAGGTGGGTCACCCTGACTTAAAGAGCTGCAAACCCACCTAAAAGAATTTCATTAGTCTGGGTTTTTAATGGAGAGTTTTAGTGTCCAATGATGCTCTAAATGCTATTTCATTGCATACATTGTATTGGAGTTTGTGAGTGAGACTGTGTGTGTGTTTATGAGGTTTTAAAAGAGCTGCAAACGACATTCTAGCTCGAATGCAATAAGAACTTGTTCACTAATCAACTCGTCCATTCACGGTAAAAAAAACAACAGCTCCAATTTCCTCTGATTGTGTCCTTCTGCACATGAATGCAACCACACAAGAGGGCCTCCAGATCCAGCGTTGTGTACATCAAAGAGTATCAAAGTGTATTTGTACTTATGGGTGTCATGCCACAGATGTGCTCATTTGTCTAGTAAATAACTCGCACGGTCCCTAACGACAGATTCCTCCGCTAATGAAGTAGGAGCCTCGTGCTCCCCATAAACACATGAGTGTCTAAGTTGAAGCATATTGTTGTGCGTTCCCATGAGAGTGCGACAGATGTGCAGGCTAAGTGAGCTCGTGGATAAAGATGGGGCATCTTTCGTTCCCGACTAACTGAGATAGAGTGTGTTTGGTGGGGGTGTGTGGGTGTAGGGGTGTGGGCTGTGTGTGTGTGTGGGGGGGTGCATCGGCATATGTCTTTGTGTGTGTTTATGCCTGAGAATGATAATGTGTGCGCACATGCGTATAGCGATAAATGGGAGTTGGAGAGAAGAATCACTGGTGTGTGACTGAACTGTGTGTGTGTGTGTGTGTGTGTGTACACTTGCCCCCTTAACTCTCACCCTTGTTACTTCCCACTCATTTACCCTGCGGCTGTGCACCCTTCTACCCCTGTGGAGTGGAGAGTGAGTGAGTGAGTGTGTGTGTGCGTGCGTGTGTGTGTGTGTGTGTGTATACTGTATGTTGTGTGCGTGTGCATTCAGATGTGTGCCTGTCCATTTTGTCCTGTCTTCCTCCTCCTCCTCTCCCATCACGCCTGCTGTACACTCGCTGCAACTAATTCATTAGCCTAATTAGCGCTCATTAGCCAGCTTATGCTAGTTCCAATTAGCATTCTAGCATGGAATGACCCAGAGGTCCGCCTGGCCAAACAAACAGGCTTACTGTGGCCAATCCCATGACGACCCTGAGGTCTGACCACGCACGGGCCAATCTGATTACGCCCACTTATAGAACTACAGCATTTATAGCATTTCCACTGTCCAGCCAAACGATTGCTGTAGTCCTGCATAGCTCAGTGGGCAGCGCATCAAACTGAAGCCCGGTTAATGGAAACAAACAAGCTGAGTGCGCATGGAAAAAAAATCACGTAACGACTGGGACGAAAGGTCTTGCACCACCTGAAATTTTAAACGAGGATGGCACCACAGGTACGTAGACGTGCCTCGGTCGAGGATTGGCTGAACAAAGAAGAACCGTAACCAATGGCTGATTACATTTTTGCTTTTGCCTCCCGAGTCCCCCTCCATTAATCCGTCATGCACAATATCTTGGACGCGACTGATCAGATTTTGACGAAACTTCGGGGAATGATGC
>NC_136015.1:18532109-18564609 GCF_048128805.1 Centroberyx gerrardi
GAAAATGTGTATGTGTGTGTCTGTGTGATTTTGTGTGTGTGCGCCTTGCAAGCTGTGCATGCAAGATCGATAGGTATCTGTGGAAACATATGAGTGAGTGTGTGTGTGTGTGTGTGTGTGTGTGTGAGAGTGAGTGAGTGAGTGAGAGAGAGAGAGGCATGTCTAATGATGTGCATACAATACATTGGTTGTGTCTGTCTCTGTGAAAGCGTGTGTGTGTGCATGTGAGTGTGTGTGTATTTGTGAAGGTTACATATAATGATGTACATGCAAGATAGATAGGGGTTGTGTATGTATCTGTGTGTGTGCATGTATGTGTGTGTGGTGAGATCCCACGTGCATGTCGGAGCACATATATCTGTGTGTGTTTGCGTGTGTGGCAACTGTGATCATGAGCCTGAAGTGCAACCCCACTCCTCCTTCTGCAAGCCTCCCTTGAAGCACTGCAATCCACTGGTGTGTGTGTGTGTGTGTGTGTGTGTGTGAGGACATTTGTGTGTGTGTGTGTGTGCGCACAGGGAACAGCTGTTCTCCAGCGCTACATGGGGAGGTCAGGGGGAGAGACGGTCGCGTTGCAGCTGTGGCCCCGGGGCTTATGGGAACTGTGGCTGAACAACGTAGCAGAGGAGTCGCAGCGGAGGGGAGAAAGTAGAGGGGAGTAGGAGAAAGGTCAGGAGAGGAGAGGAGAGGAGAGGAGGAGGGGAGAGGAGAGGAGGGGAGAGGAGGGGAGAGTAGGAGAGGAGAGGAGAGAAGGGGAGGGGAGAGGAGAGGAGAGGAGGGGAGAGTAGGAGAGGAGAGGAGAGAAGGGGAGGGGAGAGGAGAGGAGGGGAGAGGAGGGGAGAGGGGAGGAGGGGAGAGGAGAGGAGAGGAGAGGAGGGGAGAGGGGAGGAGAGGAGAGGAGAGGAGGGGAGAGGGGAGGAGAGAAGGGGAGAGGAGAGGAGAGGAGGGGAGAGGAGGGGAGAGGGGAGGAGGGGAGAGGAGAGGAGAGGAGAGGAGGGGAGAGTAGGAGAGGAGAGGAGAGAAGGGGAGGGGAGAGGAGAGGAGAGGAGGGGAGAGTAGGAGAGGAGAGGAGAGAAGGGGAGAGGAGAGGAGAGGAGAGGAGAGGAGGGGAGAGGGCAAGAGAAGCGATGGGAAATGTAGAAATTACACGCCGAGACAAGATGAGGCAGCCAGACGAAACCACATGAAACACGATGAGCGGAGAAGACATGACAGAAGAGAAGCGAGTAGAAGAGAAAAGACGACACGGGGGAAGGAGAGGTCTGGAGGAAAGCCGAGAGCAGCGAAAGCCGCCGAGAGCAGCGGTGGACGTGGAGACCGGAGTGTTTGGAACACGGGGTCAACACAGGGAGACACGGGACGAGGAGCACGAGCACGCACACCGAGGGCTCTTTTCCAACAGGCTGATCCAGCGCTGTCCACAGCCACTTAGCATTATGAACAAAGCCTTTCTGTTTAAGAAAATTAATCATGGTTATAAGCTCATAAACAACTGACTTTCCCGGTAGAGAACAGGCCTGCTGGCCAAGATTGCCAAGCAACTCGAATAAAGACCCACTGTTGAAGATAATGCTCATTTCAGGACAGCATACAATATGATAAGTCTGAGAAATCACTTTATAGTTTTTGCACAGACAATCATGAGCTGCAGTGGAGAGCAGAGGCCCTGCTCCAGCAGAGAGAAACTAGCGGCGGAGAAAGGGCTGACAGTGAAAACTAATAAGCCTTGTGAAACGGGAGAGAAATGGGCTCATCTCTCCGAGGCACCAAAAAAAAAAAAATAAAACTATTGGAGCCGTTGTACACCATTTCCAAGAACATAAAAAAAAAAAGCCTCATCTATGCTGAAACCCAACACCAAATCCCTCCTGCCCGACAGATTCGGCATAAGAATAATATCTGCAGCAAGAATAATATTTGTAGTCTACATTAGAAGCGTACTGGGGAATAGAGCAAGAGATGGAAGTAGGCCAAAAGCCAATTTATGTCTTTCGTGAAAACCTTACATCGGCCTGACAAGTGAGCGAAAAAAAAAAAAAAAAATCCAAGGTGCTGCTTAAAACATCCTCAAGCCCACTTCCGACAAACTCTCCCCTCCACTCACTTGTAAGCTTCAATTAAAACGTTACCGGTCGCCATCTGTGAAGCAACTGAACTTAAAATCATTAAAAGTCCGCTAAGATTAAAAGCAGGCGCTGCGCCTGTGAGTGGGTGAAAAAAAAAAAAAAAGAGAGGGAGGGAGGAAAAGAAAAGAGAAGAGAAGAAAGGAGAGGAGAGGAGGTGGGTTCTTCCAGATGAATGGTAGAGGTGACCCTTCCGGCGTGTGGCTTGACTCTGAGCTCTGGTATTAAGTGAACCTATTAACTCTATAGATGTAGCAGAAGAAGAGAAACTGTATAACTGTAGTTTGTGTTGTGTGTGTGTGTGTGTGTGTGTGTGTGTCAGTATCATTCCTTTTGTATATGTGAGTGAATGCGTCTGTTTCTATGCCTGTGTGTCTTCATGTTCATGTATACATGTTTGAGTTTGTGTGAAGGTGGAGGTGATAGTGGGATAGTGTGTGTGTGTGTGTGTGTGTGTGTGCTGATGGGTGGGGGTGTACTCGGAGTCGATATTAGTGCTAAATAGTATCCTAGCAACGTGCTCTGTCGTAGCGGAGGGTAGCTGATAGAGAAACTGCCACAAAGAGTCACAAGTGTGTTCATTATGTAAGTGTGTGTGACGGGGTTGAGGTCACACACGGCACTAAACACACAGGAGAGGTGTGTGTGTGTGTGTGTGTGTGTGTGTGGGGGGGGGCTTCATTCAGGTCTTTATACAACAACACTATAGAGAGAATGACGCACATATATGAAGTGTTGTTGTCCTTGTGCTGTCACAGTCATTGAGTGTATGCTGTCATTCTGCACCAACATCGCCAAGGCAGACTCTTTTTTTTTTTTTCCTTTATACTGCAAACTGGAATCGAATTGAAGATGAATTTAAAAACTAAGCTGGCGAAGCTATTACCCATTTCCTACTGAACATAACTAATGAAAGTTCTGACACTATAAATGGGCAGTGTAAGAAAAGGGACAACCGGAAATTAATTGTTAGGGGACATAAAGTCCAACTGTGTTTAGTAAAGCACATTCAATGAAAAAAACAAAAAAAAACACATACTACTACTAACCCTCTGTCTCTGTCTTAATCTAAGAGAATCCTGTCTTTGCATGGTGAAAAAAATAAGACCTCAAATGACTATTTAAGACATTTTAATACTTTTAAGGCCTAAACTTCAGATAATTTATGACTTTTTTCAGACTTTTTAAGGAGCCATGGATGCCTTGTATACTTGGTGATTCTTATTCTAACATAGCACTTAATTATTGTCAAAGTCAACGACTGATTTTCAAATATCGGGGTAAATTCATACCATAGAAGCAGCAGGAACCCTTGATTATGAAAAGCCTCCTTTCTTAATGTAATATGAATGGATTCTGGAAGCAAGAATGAACACGAATAGACGGCTTCTCTTGAGACCCATTGGCTCAACACTTGAAATCTAAAGATACGTGCCAGCGTGCGCCGGAGCTGCGGGACATTCCTTCACATTCCTCCCTGATCTGCGCTGTCTGTCTATCTGTGTGTGTGTGTGCCTCTTTTTCTATTTCAGCCTGTCCCCATCTATCTTTCTCTGCATCTGTCTGTCTCTGTATACCAATTTTCCTCTATGCCTCTCTCTCTCTCTCTTAGGGATGTGATCAGGGTAACAGAGGTGAACAGGGGCAGAAAAAATAAAAAAGAGAGAGAACAGAAACTTCTTGACAGAAATGAATAGGCGCGCTGTGTCCAAAACCCCCTGAAAAATCTTATAAAGAACAAGTGAAAAATCCCATCGTCACTCCGCCTTCCTATCTCCGTTTACACCTGGCATTCACAAGTGTCTCGCGAGGGAAAGAGCAACCCTCTTTCAGCGCGGACAGTGGAGACGCATTTTTAATGCCAGGCGCAAATGGAATGCGGATTAATCGTATCTGGATACAATCTGAGTACGGGACGAATGTTAATGCGAGGTGTAAAGAGGGCCTCTGTCTCTCTCTCTCTCTCTCTCTGTCCTTTTCTCTCTCTCTCTCTCCATTGAGAGAGCGCCGGGGTCTCAGGCATTTCTGCAGTGCAGCGGAGCAGAGAGCCAGTCCCCTCTCTCTCTTGTACCTGTAACAGAGGGATATTGTTGCCACGGAACCATGACTTCAGTTACCGAGCATTCCTGCCTCTTCATTTCAAAGAAAGAAAAAGCCAAAGAGGTAAGGCGAAGCGGGAGCGAGGGCGACAACAAACAGGTAAAAGAAGAAGAAGAAGAAGAAAAGAAACAGAAAGAAGGGGAAAAAGAGAGCGAGGAGAAAATATTAGCGGCGCCAATTACGGTGCAACTATCTCAGCTCAAAAGTTGAGCGGATAATCAAAGGGGAGCGCGGCGAACAAGAGCGTCTTTTTTATGCACACACACACACACACACAAAACCTACATGCTCTCTCTTTTCACAGGCGCACACACACTCGCTTCTCTTGAATATAATAGCGGTTGTCTTTGCACCCTCCCCAAAGTGGAGGAGAGTAATCTGGGTGCTTTGATCTGACTCAGTGAGAGAATGTCATCTCCAATCCAAGCATGTAATTCTCTCCAAGGGGACGCCGGGGCAGCAGCTCCGTGTTGTTAGCCACCCGCTCTGGCGATGCCACACTTTCTACCTCTGAAAGTCATAACAATCCCCTCACTACTGCTGCATTAACCATCCGCGACAAATGGGCCTCCGTCTGGCAAACGACAGAAGCACACACACACACACACACACACACACACACACACACACAGTCCCGTGCCACTGTTCGACACATGTTATACTCATTCGGGGAACAATTTCATGAATGTGCGCGCATACACAGACACATGGAGTTGCAGGTTTCTGTACAAAACATGTTATACTCATTCAGTAAGTGATTTCACGAAAACACACACGCACACACACTGTTTTATACACACCCGCAAACAATTTTAAGAGCCGGGGTACCATTTAATACCACAATAATGGCTTTACCTCCGACTGCGAGTCCAATTACCAGAGCTATAAATGCTAATGGTAGCGCTAATCATAACAATAGCAGCGCATCGTGGTTTAAAGCTGCTAGCTAGGACACGGTGCTTGGTTTATCCCAGCAATAGCGCCGCACGATTACAACTAAAGACATAAAGCAGGCAGCTCCAGCTGATTCAATCTGTTATCACAGCAGCCTCCGCCTCTCCATCGGTCTGTTGTTCTTTCTGGCCAAACGCATCTGTCCCTCTGCATATCTGAGCGTCTCTCTCTCTCTCTCTCTCCCCACTTCTTGTTCACTCTGTCTCTCTTTCTATACCCTCCCTCGCTTTTTCTATCTATCTCCTTTCGCCGGAAAAAGGCTTTGAAGTCAAAAGTCAATGCAAAAAACAGGCATCGCTGACATCTGAAGGGATGCGATGAAACGTGTGTGTGTGTGTGTGTGTGTGTGTGTGTGTGTGTGTGTGTGTGTGTGTGTGTGTGTATGTCAGAGAGAGAGAGAGAGAGAGATGCAATGACAAAATGCGCTAAGGTGGACAGCTGGGTGGGCTGACTGTTAAAAATTGCTGTCATTCATGACACAGAATCACAGCAGCTGGACATTTGGAGGGAACGTTTCCAAGAAAAAAACGCACACACACACACACATACATGCACACACACACACACACACACACACACACACACACACACACACACACACACACACACACACACACACACACACACACCTCTTCAAAGAGTTGCCAGGTTTTGTCTTTATCCATGCAGTGCAATCCGGTGTTTTGTGTTCCAAAAAGCTGGAGTCAGGTGACAAAGGTTTGTTATGGGATGATTCAAATGAGTCCTTGAATTACTCGAAAAAAGAAACCGGTGTCTAAATCTACTGGCTGTATTTTGTCCTTGAAATCCAAGGTAGAAGAAAAACACTGTAGGCGCCAGTGGCTGGTAGTGGGGGGGGATTCTGATTGATTAGCCTTTTTAATGCACCAGTAAACATCATTTTTTTGGTCTTGTAAAACATGTTATTTGGAAAAATGTGGATCCCCAGAAAGTGTGAAACCCAGGAAGCCAGTATCTGTCCATTCATCTAAACCAACCTGGAAATCTCTGGCTCACCTCCCATCCTCAATGTTAACTGGGTCATCTATGGGAGAGGCATGGTTTTCTCCTATGCTAGTCCTATGCTAACTCTCTCTCTCTCTCTCTTTCTCACACATATACACACACACACACACACACACACACACACACACACACACACACACACACACACACACGTGTGCCTTCAGCCGGAGCAGTTCAAAGGAGCCCAATAAAACATTTACAGCTTGGTAAAGCCTTTTCTCTTTTTCCCCCCTCACTCTCAATCTCTGTCTTTGGCTTCGCTTTGAATCTCTCTTCCTCGCTCTGTCTCTCCGCTTTGTCTCTCTCTCTCCCGTGATTCTCTGAGCCGTTATGACTCTGGACTTCTCTCCGTCTCTCTCTTCTCCGTTTCTTTCGCTCTGTTCTGTGAATGACCTTGGGTTAAACACATTTAATTAGCGCTCACAGGATCCGCACGCCCCCTCCTGCTGGCAGCTCAGAGACGAGCCCTCCTGGACAACCAGCTCTGTGTGTGTGTGTGTGTGTGTGTGTGTGTGTGTGTTTGCTATGCAAGTCAAGAGGCTACAGTAGATGATGTCAGACCTCACACACATACACACACATGTACGCACACATGCATTTACCTCAGGCTTTTTTAAATTAAACTGGTCTGGACCAAGGACTCACATTGAAGACAGGCAATCCCTGCACACCACACACACACACACACACACACACACACACTAGAGCTGAAAAAATAATTGGAAAAAAAAATCACAATATGAACTTGTAATTTCCAAATCAATGCAATTCATTTTTTAAGAGAGAGGAGCGTCTAAAATGGATTTCTAAACAAGGTGTGTTAGAGCTGCAGGTGATCTTTGGTCCATGAATCAAATACAATATTGGTGAAAACCTTTCATCATCCTCAAACTCAGTAAATCCTGCACACTGACATCTATTGTTTTTTTGTAACAAAATCACTTCTCTTTCAACACACACACACACACACACTGGAGTGTATCTGCTCAGTCTGTCAGACAGGCTCTCCCTCCCTGTAACCTTAAGGCCTTCTTCATTCCATACATTACACTGGGCCACAATGGAGCCACTTGCTTTGAAACACGCTGCCTCTGTCAAGTTCCTGCCACGCAAGCCAGAGCAACACATCTCACACAGTGTGGGTCAGCAGTGTCAATATATACACAGCCACATGGTGGTCTTTCATGTTTCTGACAGTGAGAGTGAGCAGTTATCTGGAGACACATGTAATATGCTTACAGAGAATATACAAAGACGTGCAGGCCTGCAGGGCGGCTGGAGATCCACTAACGAACAGCACACAGCGCTGCAGACCGGTCCCTGAACAGAGGTCCTTGTAGGTTCAGGACTGCACAATACAGCAGGCCTTTAAAGGATAATGAGCAGGGTGTGTGGGGCAAGGCAGACACCAAACAGCAGGATATATGGAGGTAAAGCAGGAATCAGCAATCTCCACTAGAAAGGAATGAGAATTTCTGTCTCGTTTTTTTCCCCCAATCAAACGGAAAAATGTAATTAAATTCACATTTCCGCCTTTGCTGGAAAGCAGTGTTGAGAACCTGGTGGTACCGTGGTGGTCTTTCATGTTTTTGACAGGGAGAATGAGCAGTTATGGAGAGACACATGCAATATGCTTACAGAGAATATAGAAAGACATGCAGGAGTTTCATGGTAGCACAGCAGACTCAGAAGAGGATCGGGACAAAAGCACCAAATTTGGCCGAGGGAAAACGAGAATCTTCCTTGAAAAATGAACACGATTTCTTGTGTCTGAAAATCTAGCATTTAAAAAAAAAAAAACAAACAAACAAACAAAAAAAAACCCAAAACAAAACAGAAAATTCATGTTCTTGCCTTTGCTAGAAAACCAGTGTAGCGAAACAAATCACCTTCACTTGGTTTCGAAATGAGAAAAGAGCAATTTACTAGATGGGATGAGAGAAAATAAAGCTGTGGTTTGAAAGCTGATGCAATCTACTTTGCAGTGGAACATCTGGGGAAATAAAAAGGTCACACAGATTTATATTTAGATGCCGCGGGGAGAAATGTGCCTCTCCACTCCGCTCTGCGCCCGGCAGCTGACAGTGGCTCGCTATGAACAACCGAATTAATGTAGCGTTAATGGCAGCGCACTGTAGGCTAATAGCTACGAGCTTCTTTAAAGCACCCTGACGTTAGCAAAACATAATGATCAGATCTGGTTATCTCATCATATGTTAGCTTTGATGCTGGTCTTTATGCTAATCCTGGTGTAACCTGAGGTGAGGAGGAAGCAGTGAGCTCTCACTCTGCCCCTATTTCTAGGTACCACAAACCACACCAACAATTGTAGACCAGAGCCTGCTATCAACGTATCAGGGGCTAAAGGAATACACCCAAAAAGTGGGTGTTTACCCTTCATGTGGGAGAAAAAAAAAAAGCACCAATTTTGGATTAATAAACTAAACTATACAGACACCTTAACGTACTGTATGTTAACATGTCAGCATGTACAGTACACATGAAAGAGACATCTACCAGAGAGATTTTGGCGTCTCCTTTCGTGACGAGCCAATTTCCCGGTCGGTGAAATTCTTTAAAAGAAAAAATTCCACCCTCGGATACTCTCACACTCTTATATCATCAATCTGCGATGTTCGGTACATTCCAGGAGTGTTGTAATTTACCTTTTTCTTGTACCCATTTCCCCTCAACCTGCCTCGTCTAACTTCTACTTCAGTTAGTGATTTCTAACATTTCCCAGAATGACTTTCAACAGCCCCCAGAGAATGTGTCTCAACTCGCTCCATTTAGCTGTTGGTTATATGTGTTGGTGGAGAGAGCTATAGCGATAGCGATCATAAGAGGAAGAGGGCCTTGTGGTTGCCTCGCATTCTGGTCGATGGAGGGTATGTCGGTGGGGAAATTGGTATCTCTGCCTCTTCTAGGATGGATTTCTCGCTGTGTGTCTAGAAAGAAGCCCTCGCTCTTTGATTCTGAGGGACTGACGCCAAAACCTGACGTTCATGTGTTGATGTTTTAGACAGCTGAACATTTTTCTGCTATTAAACTCCATTGTAGCTCAACATGACGTCACGTTGTCTACGTTTGACCAGTTATCCATGGGAATAAGAAAAATACACCGCTAAACAACAAAGGAATCAGGGCTCAGGAATGCTTTGTGTTTTAGGGTGGATTATTCCTATAATGGAAAAGCTGCGTGATGGCGTGCTGCTGCAGATATGTTTCGTTAAAAACATCTAAGGTTTATTTGGACCAAATTACGCACAAATCAAAAGTAATGTTAACACCCAGTTTTTGAGAAAAACAAGTTTGTTTCAGGTTGCTATGGTAACAGCTATACTTATGCTGTCTCTGCCTGAGGCAAAACTGCAGGAGGGGAGCGCATACATGAGAGTCAACCCCCACTTTCTCAGATTGGAAGCGGAGCTTGTTTTTTTTTTTTACTATTGAGTGATTCATCTTCTAAATCGACAGTCTTTGGTGTGACGTTACCCTTTTCTCAGAGCGGGTAATGTTAGCTTAGAAGCCGATAACTGCCACTAAAGCCTCGTTTAGCTGTAGGTATACTAACATTAGCTATTAGCTGATAGCGTTGCCTAGTGTGCGGGTCTTTCTCTTCCTGCAGCAGCCGAGATCTCATTAGTCTTCTTTATGACTATTTGTGTTGGAAATCTAACTCCCTCTGGGACACACTGATGCTTGAGAGAGAGAGAGAGAGAGAGAAATATAATATACACACATATCAGAGGGAGTGAGTGAGAGGAAATATATATATATATATGTATATATGAGAGAGAGAGAGAGAGAGAGAGAGAGAGAGATTAAAAAAGATGGAGGAGGAGAGTGAGAAGAACACCACGGGAACTAGGCTCGAGAGAAATCCAAGGGAAATTTCAGACAAATGCAAGCCTAATTAGGGTGTATGGAAACACTCGAGGGCGCCCAGGAGGCCTCGCTCTCCTCCTCTGCTTCACGAGGCTTGGAGGTATTCTCTGGTATCTCTCCAGTAGCCTACTGAAGGCCTAGTAGACAGTGATTAATGCTTAAGACTTCCTAGCGGGCCTCTTCCCCGCTTACGTTCCGAAGGGGCAAACTTTTAACCTGTAAATGAGCTGCGCTGATTCACCTCTAATAAGTCAAAGAAGGTATTTCTCCACTTCCCAGCTCCTCGGGCAAGGAGGCGCGTCGGCTGATATCAGTCAAGGGACGCTGGCGGAGCGTTAACCCTGTCAGAAGCACCATCTGTCGGCTGTCTGTTACAGCGAGGCGGCTTCTCCGCAGACAGGCCGAGAGGCATCGTCTTACTGGCACCATGGGGTGAAGTGTGAGTGCATAGGAATGGCAAAGGAAATTAGTCTGTGATTCAATATTTGTACAGTGCTGCATGCTGCAAGCCTGTAGTTGTATATATGGACACCTGAGGAGCTGTAGAGGACGCCGGCCAATGGTGATTCGCTATACTTCAGCATCAAGTTTATTACAAAGCACCATCGCATAAAAATGTGAAATGAGATGCTTTTTTACAGACTGCCTGGGGTCCTCTGTGAATATAATGAATAACAAGTAGAATTAAAAAAATGCAGCAATAGCAAAGCATATTTTTCTTCTTCTTTTTTTCCCCCCTTCCCAATAAAGCATATCTACATTCCATAACGTACAGCTGGAGCAGTTATTATATGTAACGGTTCACATGAGGCAACAACACCACACTTGGTGCGACAAATTTATTGTATGTTAAAGTGTATGAAATAGATTACATGGTAATTACACTTGAAAATTAATTCAATTGACTAATCAAATTAAAGAATGCCTAAATATAATGAGAGCTAAGAACTACAGTGTACTGATAACAAATTTTAGAAGGATATTACACAAATATATAACTACAAGTCCCCTAGTAATATTATAGTGACACCATAGGGGTTAGAAATTACCATTAAGTCCAATATAAACTCACTGGTAAGTACCACAGACACACTATAAGTCCCTATAGGAATATTATAGGAATATTATAATGATTTTCGCATTTTACCCATTCAGCATAAGAGCCCCTTTCTGTAGAGTGAATGTGACCAAGCACTATCTTTGCTTAATTTGGAGCATGCAGCATAAGCATATGACCATGGAGCTCATTTATCAATATGTCCCTTTATGTAAAACCTTCACGACTATCTAATTTCCAGCTGATTTCGTTTGAGTGCTTGGAATTAAAACGCTTTATTTACAAATCAGCTCATATGAATAGTTTTGTTGTATAGACGGAGGGCTCTCTGACGATATTAAAAAGGGCTCAACTAATGTCAACTGTGTGTGTAAGCCTGTGTGTGTGTGTGTGTGTGTGTGTGTGTGTGTGTGTACGTGTATGCATCTATGCCTGTGTGTGCAAATCCGATTCCCTCTGTCTGCAATCGTTCGCTAAAAACGTGTGGTCTGGGCTTTTAACAATGCTCCCAGTCAGCTTTTCCAGACGCACTTTCAACATCCCGCAGTGAGCGCCGCCTGATTCATGATTCACTTTGTTATGACAATAACACTGACTTTTTCGGAATGAACAATGACTTTGTATGGACTTGGCAGATGTCTGAAAACCCCAGGTTCTCCTAAAACGGTAAACAGAATGAGCTCATCTCTGAAGGAGGGCTTTAAAAGAGAGCGTAATGCCAGCCTCCTCAGCCACGCTCATTACTGCCGAATTAGGCCGTATCGTCGCGGTAAGCTCCAGTAATCAGACTACCTCAGCAGCTAGGCTTAATTGGCTCATCACTCAGCCGGCACTTGCTCGATGCACATTAAAATAGAAGGGATTCCTGTATTCCTTTTGTCGCGTTAGAAACAGCAAAACAAAATAGCGTGGGGGGGATATTGTTGTTTTCTAGAAGTGAGTCTTGTGTCATGATTTTAATCAAGACGGCAGCAGATGTGGGTCACACAGCAGAAACAAATTGGTAAGGTCAAGGGGATGTTTATACTGCTCATGTTTTAGCCACAGCAACAGGAAACTAACCCTTCGCTCATGGAATATATTTGTCCGCCGCTGTATAAAAGAAAAATTCAAGCCACTTGACAGTTCACATAACCTTCATCTCTAGATGTGAAATTCGGCAAATAGAATCGCTGACCACAATTCATATGAAAAGCTCTGCCTCTCAAACTAACATTTCTAAATTCCCCCCCATCTCTAAGTCAACCTTGTACCAAGCCCCTGTAACACTTCGAGACTCCTGGAGGCACAAAGGGGCATAAAAGGAACGCATATGAGTAATGTGCGATAATATCTATTATTACTATTGCATGTGCATTCACATAAATATGCAAGTTAATTCAGGGACCTGTCAGAGAGAGAGAGAGAGAGAGAGAGAACATGAAAAAGATGGAGAGAACAGGAAACAGATGAGTGAGAGAGATTGAGTCAGACAGAGTGAGAACGGAAATGAGTGAACAAGAGTGGGAGAACAAGATAGAGGCCGGCAGTTTTTGTTGGCCGGCCTGGGCCTCCCTCTGCCAGGCTCTCTGAGAAGCCCAGATATCCATCAGGTCTGCCTCTCTCTGTGCTTGACAGTGGGTCCACAGAGGGTCCTTTTTAAATCAGGCCTCTCCTACCGCTGGCTCAGATCCAGATAAAGGCCCGCTCTGAGGGGGATGCCTCGGCCCACGGACCCCCGCTGGGAAACGGCCGAGACGGACGAATGAACGCTTTTGTGGAAGGAAGAGCAGGGAATGGCGAGAGAGAGAGAGAGGAAATAAACAAGGAAGGGGGCGAAAAGGAGGCAGAAATATGCATTAGCACACACACACACACACACACACACACAATCACAGCCAGCCAGACACAAGCTCGATAGGGGGTCCTGTGGGGAGCTATTCGACATTTGTCCAATGCGTCCTATAGACATTTGTGCCACATTTCTCAATGCATTCCCCTTCCTCCAGAGGGGCGATAGGGCTCACACTGGGAGCCGTGATGTGATTACGTAAAAAGCTGCAGCCACACATTGGTTATTGGGGTAAAAAAAATACACCTCTGGATCTGTGATCTGATTATCAATGAAGAAGACAGCTAACTAGTGCTAGTACTTGCAAACCATTGGTATCCTGCAAGGAAGATGTGTTGTTAATGTACAGAAAATGCATGGGTGTCAATGGGAAAATCTACATCTTTTTCTCAATTCGTGAAATGCTGAAAAGTTTGGAGATATAAAAGACGTAGTCGCTTATGTAACAAGAGTTGGATAAACCAGCAAAATACAATCCTCGCACTTCAGATTTGGCTCGATCAGTAGCGCGGCCGTCTAAAATACTAGGAAAGACCGGAGTAGGGGTTTCGAAACTGAGAAGAGGACTCGCTCTGAGAGGAAACGAGTCCTTGCTGGAACGAATGACACCTGTAACACTGTTATAACACCGGCACTCGAGCCCTGTGTTGTACTTATCGAGCCTCTTGGAGCAGTGGTAGAAAGCCAATCTGGCATCGCTCGCCACCCTTCTTTCACTATCTCACTCGATGTGACTTGCCAGGCAGCCTTGATTCTAGATGAGCACTCCTACGGGATGACAAACAGCCCTTATGTTGACTGAAGCAAAACAAGCCTTCAGCTGTGACGCGGTTGCTAAATAGGACACCTAATATCCAGCCGCCAGACTCTGCTATTTAACAGTCGACGTGGCTCTAGGATTGATCGGTTATCTGACTATATAGACCAGCTGAGAGCCGGTTCTGCCGGAGTTAGCTTCACAACACGATGGAGGGAATATTCACCGGCGTTTTCTCAATAAGCCCCTCGAGAGCGTTTACTTATCAGCGGGCACACACCCCTATCAACAGCCTTGCTCCATCGCACTGGGAGCTGAGGAGTGTCAGAGGGAGAGAAAAGAGGCAGAGAGAGAGAGAGAGAGAGGGGAAGAGAGGCTCTCTGGAAGGCTTTGATATGTACTCAAGAACATACATGGCTACTCCACCGGCTAATACTGTGCTCGTTGAACACATCTGTGTGTGGGGAGGAGAGGGGGTTGTGGGGGGGCTTATGAGCGTCAAGGAGTAAATTCCTCATTCTCCCCAGTCCCTTGAGTCCCATTCTGCTGTCTGTAGATAAGTGTGAAATTCAGGCTTGGTGGCAGGCGTGCCGAGGTGAAATGGATGCCGTGGCCGCGGCTCGGGCGGATCCACAGCCACGGCAGACCACCAGCCGAGGCTGAAGCCCGCCAGCTCGGCCCGACCGTGGAAGAACCGCTTATAGGAAACAATATTAACATTCTTATGACAGTGTAACTTAAACTATACAGGCCAATAAGAAATATATGTGCTCAAACAATGCCGAGATGAGCCAGTGGGCGGTGTGGGCTTCATCGCTTCTGTTGGCCGAGCCGGTGCGAGCGAGATATCCCCCAGCTACTGAACACAATGTAGCCAGCACTGCTGACTGCTGTCTCCTCTCTATACATCTCAAACCAAAGCACAGTCACTTCTAATTAGATTTATAGGGACGAGACAGTGTGGCCTGCCAGTACACTGTGTGTGTGTGCGTGTGTGCGTGTTTGCGTGTGTGGTACAGTGGGCAGGAAGAGAGATCAACGCGCCACTGAAAGGACCTGACAGCCGTTGTCCCACGGCAATGGGGCCCACTGAGGAAGTTCAGACAAACTCAGGAGGAAAAGGGAGACTGCCTTCCTTCCTATACAATGACAAGCCATAAAAAGCAGCGCTATAAACTCTGCCTTACCCCCATAACGGTTATTGTTGCAGGAAGTGGCGGTGACGGTTCGCATTATGTCCTTGTGGCTAGTATTCCAGAGGCAGCAGGAATACAAACATCATTTGCTTTTTACACAACAAAAGCATGAAGGGCATAGCAAAGCAAAGGGAAAAGCAAAGCAAAACCAAATGTGTTTTTACATAGCGCTTCACTAGAAAAGGGTAAGAGAGGGAGAGTGAGGAAGACGAGCGACAGAAATCAAGGAGGAGAGTGAGGGAGCAAAGTGTCACCGAGGGAACAAAAACCCCCTGTCATACTCTCTAATTCTGACATATTCCTCCTGTTCCCCTATCAGACAGGAAGGAAAACCAGCTGCTGGCTGCAGGCAGGTGTGTACGGTCCAGTAGCTCAGTAGGTAGAGCATGGCACTCACACTGGCTGGGTTAGGGGGTTCATTCCCACTGAGGTCCTTCAAGCTAAAAAAGCATGCACTCATGCTACCGTAAGGTGCTTTGGGTAAAAGATGCCAGCAAATGTACATATGGACTGACTAGCCTGATGTGACTGGGGCAGCACAAAAAATGATGATGAAATGATGAAGCCCACACCGCCCACTGGCTCATCTTGGCATTGTTTGAGCACATATATTTCTTATTGGCCTGTATAGTTTACGTTACACTGTCATAAGAATGTTAATATTGTTTCCTAATAAGCAAGAAACTTGGAACCAGCCATAAGAAATGGGAGTGCTGCATTCTTAGAAACTGAATGAGATGTTACTAAATGAAATGTCAACATGTCTCCGCGCCAAGGTCACCACAACAAATTCCTGTGCATGTGTTATACTTATTGTGCACTTGTAGTATGAATAAAGTGATTTTTGTGGAGTAAGCGTCTGACTCTCTACAGGGCCAGACGGTGTTTCACAGCTGCAGCATCCGGTCAAATGGGACCAGTAAGCCGCACGAGAACGAGAGCGAGAACGAGAGCAGCCCTCGACGTAACGCTGATGGGAAGCGAGGCAGCGTGGGAGACCTAGCAGGCAGCGGAGCAGGGTTAACATGGGTAAAAGCAGGGGAGGCGTGGAGGAGGGAGTGTGTCGGCCTCCGGTAGGGGCTGTGAATGTCGCCGCTACCACCTCGACCACTTTGTCTGACTGATGAGTTCAAACAGGACATGGTAATAGCCTGTCTCCAACATTCCCCTAACCATAAATCTCTCTCCAAGAAAAATGGGAAAGCAATCAGGTGGGAAGAGGGGTTTCTCTGTGTGTGTGTGTGTGTGTGTGTGTGTGTGTGTAAGTGAGTGAGAGAGAGAGAGAAAGAGAGAGAAATAAGAGGCGAAACCAGACAATGAGAGAGCATGTACAACATGTGCGTGCAAGCAAGTGAGGGAGTGCAACTGTGCACACAAGCTTGGGTTTGTGTGTGTGTGTGTGTGTGTGTGTGTGTGTAATGAGATGCAAAACCAGGCAATGAATGAGTATGTATTATATGTGTGCACACAAGTGAGAGGGCTAGTGTGCACTTGTGTGTTTGCGTGCGTGGGACGATATGGAGCGTGTTTTAGAGTGCATCAAAAACCGAAGCCGTACTTCTTGCCCACCACTTAATATGATTAAAGAGTGAGAGACAATAGAAAGCTTTGCCCCTTTTCTTAAAGTAATAAAACCATTAAAGCAAACAGGGCAAGAAGAGTTATTTTGTGGAGACTTTTGGCAGGCGGACTAGGTGGAGAGTGGCCAGAGATTTAAGATTTACAGGGAGACAGAGCGAGAGAGACAGAGAGTCGGCGAGAGAGAAAGATAGAGCGAGAGACAGAAATAAAGAGAGGCAGAGGGGGAGAGAGAGAGAGAGAGAGAGAGAGAGAGATCTGCCTTGGCCAATAACGGTTGCATTTCTGCATAGCGCCGGAGCATCGATCAGACCCTGACCCTTCCTGTTTGTCATTCAACACATAATCAGGGAGGGCATTAATAAATATCTCCACACCCCTGTGTTGGCTCCTGGGAGGCAAATATAACCGCCAAGGTGCTGGAGCACAGTATGTGTGCTTGCTTCTGTGTGTGTGCATGTGTGTGAATGCGTATTCTGTGTCTGTGTGTGTGTATTTGTTGGTGTGTGCCCTTGCTATCAGCCACACACACACACACACAGGCTCTTGAGTGACTAAGATGTAGGGCCTCATCAAAAGCACAATGCAGCCAGTGTGCTTGGTGCGTCGCATTCAACCATCAGCGCCGTGCGACAGGGCCTCCAGGTCTGCCAAACAGCCCGCTGCAACACTGTGGCAAATGAAGTCAGAGTTTATTGAAGAGGGATGGAGGGATTGAGGGAGAGCGAGTGTGTGACAGAGAGATAAAGAATGAGACGGACAGAGAGAGAGAGAGAGAGAAGTTTATTATTCACTGCAGCGGGACGGAGGAAAACAGGAGAAGGAAAGGAAGGAAGGGGGCAGTGGGTGAAGAAGGATGTTGAATGTGTAATACAGACGGTAATGACATTGAAAATTTGCTTTTATTGCCCCTAACTCCCCCCCCCCCCCCCCCTCCCCCTCTCGGCGGGGTCGGGACGCCCCGCTTCAGTCGAAACACCGGACACTGTGACCGTAGCCATTCCGGCAACAGCGGTGCTGGAGCGTGGGGACGGCCTTCAAAGCTTTGTTTGTCTGCAAACAGTCCGCAGAGAGCAGACCAAACACCCGCCAACGGGCATAAACAACCGGGAGACGCCACACAGGAGGGAAAGGAGGGGAGAGGGAGAGAGGGATGGAGGGAGGAAGGGACGCTGGGAGTTGGAGAGAGGGAGTGTTTTGATCTTTTGACCAGCTACGGCGACACCCCTGAAATATTAACTGCAGGCAGGTGCGCTTGTGTGCCCTTGGTGTCCGCTTAATATGCAAAATGTGTATGTTAGTCTGCGTTGCTGCACCCCAACAAGTGGGAGGAAGTTAGCCAGGTTATGTGTGCAATGTGTAATAATATCCATTCTTTCCATTGCGTGTCCATGCAGGCAAATATGTATGTTAATTCAGGAGCCTGTCATTTTCTCTGTGTGCTCTGCAGGTTGTTAATCTGCAATAATGCTTCCCACACAAACCTGTTACTTACATGCACAGTATACAGCATCCCCACCCTGCCCACGAGGACATATGCGCACACACACACACACACACGTGCGCACATAGGCAGAAATGTGTGTGCATGCTCTCTCTCACACACACACACCCACCCACACACAAGGAGGCACAAACAGCCATTTATCAATACATAAATAGAAATAAATACTAATACGCCCTGTACCTATGAACAAATTCACACACGCACACTATCAAAAACACACAGGCTCACACACATACACACCAACACGTCCAGAAACAAAATGTACACAGGCACACACACACACACACAAACAAATACAAATGCATGGGTGGACAGGCGCACACAAACACACACAGACACACACAGACACAAGCACGCTTGCCTATGAAATCCCACACCACTACTTTACCGGTACCTAGGAACAAATACATACACACACACATACACACACATACACACACACAATCACAGTGTTCTCTTGTTTTCTCCAGCATGCACTCAGCGGAGTTGGTCTGGGATTTCCCAGCAAATCTCAGGAGCATCTCTGTAGCCTGGCAGTACTGACATGTTTTCAGAAGCAATCAATTTGAACCTCACTACAAAGAGCCAAAACAAAGGAACGCTTTAATATTGCCTTGAATTATTAATTCCCCACAGCACTAAGAGTGACCCAGCGAACCGGCTGCCGGCTCAGCCAGACTGTCAGCTAGCGTGCAGCTCTCAGACTGACAGACAGATGCAGACACGGAGGAGAGGAGAGAGAGTGAGAGGCACCGTGCGAGCAAGTGGTGATGACAGTTATGTGTTTTCAGACGCAACGCTAATATAAATATTCACATTTTTCTGTATTGAGCTGCACGTCAAAAGGATGAGAGAATGTCTGCACTGGAAAAAGAGAGTGAAATAGATGAGATAAAGGAATTAGAAGAGAAGAGAACAGGATACAGATCTTTGCTATAGGGAGCTGTGAACGCAATCAAGACAGACACAGGTTTGGCCTTCGCTTTGCTCCTTCTCTCTCTCTGCTCTCTCCTCCTCTCCTCTTTCGTCTGAGCAGATCATCTCTCCCTCTTTGGCAGACAGTGAAGGACGAAAGTGTCCTTTCATTCAGTGAACTGAAAGGGCGCCTTGAGAGGCGTGACGGTGGCCCTTTGACAGGGATCCTGCCTCTTATTTACGTATGTCTGTGTGTGTGTGTATGTGTGTGTGTGTGTGTGTCTGAGCACTGGGACAGCATTGATAGTCTGGGCATGCCCGCTCTGCCACCCTGCAGACAGCCAGTTCTCACGCCCCACCCTACCTCCCTTCAAACATGCACACACACACACACACACACACACACACACTACCTCATCCCTGTAACAAGCCCTCTAACAGGCAGACACTGTATCAACAACCTGATCAGCTTGGTTTTGGAGTGCAGCCACAGACATACATGCACACACACACACACACACACACACACACACAAGAATTAAAGGAAAAGTTTTCTTACCTATGTGGAGTTGATCAGGGAGGATGATGGGCAGCGTGGGGAGAGAAAACACAGGGAGAAAGCGTGATTAGTGTGTGAGTTCAGCAGCGGTAACCTCTCCTACGGCGAGCTAAGCTGCTCTCTCTTGTTCGGCTCTAACAGGTTGAAGCCGGCAGGACGCCTTAACAAATCCACCATGCGCTCCTCGGGGTAACACTCCCTCTCCTCTCCTTTCCTCCGCAGCGCCCCGCTTTCCCTCTCTCCTCTCCTCTCCTTTCCTCTCCATTGATTCCCCCTCTTGACAGGGAAGAGGCCGTATTCATCTCTTCCCTTTCAGCTCCCTCCATGCTACCCTCTCCATTTTATCATTCTCTCTTCCTCTTCTTCTCTCCCACATCCCATATTCTCCTCGCCTCTCCCCTCTCCTTTACTCCTCTTCTCTTTTTTTCTCTCCCTCCAGCCATTTGATCCTCTCATTTTCTCTGCCTGCCTTCTCCACTTTTATCCCCTCTTCTCCTCCTCTTCCTCACCCTCTCCAGCTCTCTCTCCCTCTTATTCTCTCCTCCCTCACCACTTGTCCAAAGCAGGCAGAACACCTCCTGTGGGATGTTCGGAACCGGTGAACACCCCAATTAGAAACAGTGAAACCAGCAGGTGGGCCTTGTTGCGACTACTGCTCTTGACAGAGGTGACCCTGCATCACTTTATTTCCTCCCTTTCCTGCCTGCAGCCTTCCGCGCTGCGCTCTCCTCCTCTCTGCACCCCCGGGGGGGCGTACATCAAACCACCCCGAGGCAGAGGTCAAATACGAGGGTGGATTGGGAGCGGGATGGAAAGCAGGGCTGAACAGAAATACCAAGAGGTTGGCCAACCATGGGAAACTCAAGGTGCTACGTACGTGCGGCATTTTGTGTTTCTCAAAATTAAGACCACATTTTCCATAAAGTCTGCTGTTTTCCGTTGCAAAGAGGTTGTTGCTACTTGACCCCCTTCGCTTCCCGGATATCATTCTGTGTGTGTTTGTTTTGAAAAGCAAGAACAGCAATGAGAGCCGATAACAGCCCTTGATAACAGTGACTATGCATTCCGACGAGGTGAGCTAAAGTTGAAACTATGCAGTTACAATATTGGAACTGGAATAAAGTTGTGCATCACTTGGAAAGTAAAAACAGTTGCTCTTTTGTGCCGTAAAGCAACCCAGCAGATTTCCTGTGAAATCTGACCCGGTGTCTCACAGTGTAAAATGCAGTGTGGAAACTAGTAGAGGCTAACAATCTTCTCAATGACAATCTCAATGTCTCCTTTGTTTTCAGCAATTGTAATAATGTAATGATATGTTAAGGTGCTCTCTCTCTCTCTTCCTCATATGCATCTTTCTCAACAGTCTTTCCCGATGGCCACTCGCTGCTGGTCTTTTACTGTAAATATTCTTAAACGTCTTTTTTGGAGACGGCATTGTCAGCGACAGCCCTTTTCAGAAGAGCCCTAAGCCTACCAATTACTGTAAGTCGAGGGCACTTAGCAGAAGCCTAAGGTCTGAAAGTCCCTTTTAAGCCAGCCAGCCAGTCATTCAGTCAGCCATTCAGGCAGTCATTCAGAAAGCCTGCGGCGACAGGGGAAAATTCCCTGCGGTAAAAAACAGGAAGAAATCAAGAGAGTCAGCTTGCTGAGGAGGCTAGCGAAGCCTCACATGTGGCTGCAGCAAACCGATCAGATGGTGTGTAATAAGCACAGACAGAAGAGGCTGCAGCACTTTGACGAGCATCTCTGGTTTCTTCTACATGGCGGAAGTGTGCGTGTGTGTGTGCGTGCGTGTGTCTGTACATAATGCCTGTGTGGGGTATACTGTAAGCGGGACTTGTGTATACTGTGTTGGCGGTGAGCGGGCTAACCACATGTCGAATTCTGGTCCTGCATTTTCATTTTCAGAGAGAAGAAAGCCAGAGATTCGCCGGGGAGCGGGAAGAGAAAGGTGAAGAGTGTAATAGAAGAGAGGGAGCGGTTGATATTTAGGCCGACCGTCAAAAGGCTGGGCATCGGACTCTGCGGCGAGAAGGGATGCCGCTGTCCTACAGTCATGCGGCTCCAGGCGTCTCCCGACAGCAATACGCGAACACACACACATATACGGAAAAACCACTCATGCAGGGAAAAAATCGCAGGGCGCAGAATATTTCCAGAGTGACAAAATCACTCGGCATGGGAGCGGTCCGCCGCGTTAAGGCTACCCATAAATCTTTGCGAGTCTGGGAGCAGCTGAACGATGAGCAGCGCTCTCTCCTTCTCCTTTAAGGCTTTGTTAAATGCCACGCTACCAGGTGCAGAGCGCAGGTAGAGAATTCACAACCCCTAAATATGAAGCTAGGCTCAATCGATTAACATGCGGGGAACATGGCGGATGGAGCTGAGCCTGAAGGAGCCTTAACGGGACCCTGAATAGTCTTGCTCTTTTGGAATATGCACATGCCATGTTTTTAAGCTCTTTGGTGGTAAGTACAGTGTTGGATTGAGGTAATGAGGTGTGCTGTTCACAAGCAAACCACACAAAGTGATCCAAAGGGGGGAAATGTGCTGCCGGATTTCATGTTGCCCCAACGCAAAAGAGAAGAGAATATGATTTGAAAACAAATAAAGGCCAAAGCGCTTATTGAAAAGGTTACACAGTTATCATTGGGGTTTCCAACCAGTTTTTGTCAGAGCGTGTGAGGCAGTGAAAGGTTGATAGTAGTCAGGTCCAGGCACAGCCCTCACCCCCCTCAGGTGTTTTGACATTTTAAGTGAATTTAAGCACGGCGGTCCTCCACTGCAACCCTACACCGCAGCAGTCTCCATGCCGACAGCAGCAGCAGCAGCAGTTGTCTCCCACAACCAGCCCTGACATTTTGTCCTCTTCTCAGCATGAAGTGTGTGTGTGTGTGTGTGTGTCTTTATGTGCGCCTGTCCAAGAATTGATGCGCTGCACTGCTTCTTTCCACCCACCTCCTTCTTTAGATAATGTGAGCAGCACGCACACGCACACACACACGTACACATGCACACACTCAGGTGTCAAACCGCAGAGTCTATGTGGGCTGGAAGAGAGATTGAGAGAGAGAGAGAGAGAGAGAGAGAGAGAGAGAGAGAGAGAGAGAGAGAGAGAGAGAGAGAGAGGAAATCATACTAAACATGCCAGCTATGTCTTCCAGCAAAGCTCAAACCACATTAATACACTTATTTAGACTGAAAAAAAAATCCACCCAGAGAGGATTCTGCACCTGCTGTAACCAACTTCCAGTGAAAGTAGTAACACTCATTTCATTCCAGGCAGTTATCACCCCCTGCGGGGGCTCGCAGAGGCCTGGTAGACAGTATCGCTGTAGTAACAACAGTCTAGCATTGTGTTAAACTAAATTAAATAATTACTCTACAGCTTATACAGCATTACCTCTTAGGTAGAGTAACCTTTTCCTTTTTTCACTGAGATACTACATAATTAGATTATATTTAGATTAGATTATAATTGGATTATACTCCATTGTAGTTAGATAGTTGCGTGTAATAACCATAATTACAAAATTCTGATGAGAGCTGACACCAGAGCGCAGCAATTCAATATGAAATGTTACCTAGAAAAGGTGCCCTGTGACAGATATTATAGTGTTTATTCATGCCCAGTACAGTATATCTCTCTGCCCTCTCACCCTGCTGGATCACAATGTGTCTGGAGCAGACGGCCTTCTGGCTGAAGAAACAAACACACTGTTTTTAAATGCAGCAATTCTTTTCAATGGCCAAATAAGCACTAAAAGATGCCCATGAAACCATCTTGATTTGTCTCTTTAAAACTTCATTTGGATTCTGAAGCATCAACATATGTTTTTTATGAGGCTTCTGCAGTGGCCGTTCACCTATTTCAAGGTAAAAGAAATTACAAAGGTTATAAAGGCAATAAGAAAGGACGATGTCTGCCATCTAACTGGGCAATGTAACTAGCAGCATGAAACTCATACAATGTAGGGACAGTATATTAAGACTATATATTCCAACAAGTTGGCCTCCGTATAGAAGCAGACTTTACAATCGACCATGGAACATCTTTGTCACTCTGAAGAAAATATCACACCATAATATTTCCTTTGGCGGTTGTGAAATGCAGGAGTCAGTGCCGCTGATGCCTCAAATTGCCCGCTTGCAGTGCGTCAAATTAGGAACATCAAATGATTCGCGTCAATTATTGCTCCCTGTGCATTCTGGCCTTTAGGTTTCCATGAACCAATGAGGCACCAAAGTTGCTTTCCAGCCCTGCTGTCAGACAGCTTCTGAGAATAGTGCACTCTGGGGCTTGGACCAACATTCAAGCCAGTCCTCTACAGTCATGTGGGATGACTTCATAGGAAGTGTAATTTATCGTCTCCTCTGAGATAATTCTCTTTCTAAACTATGCTATCATTTTTCTGAATATTTCAAACCTACCTAAACGATTTGTAAATGGAGCACAGCCTTGTGGTTTTGAGCGAAAAGATTGTTTATTGCACTGTCTGTTATACAAAGGCTTTGAATAGGATGTCTATGGAGATCTGTGCTAGCATAGATAACAAGGCCGCCAATTAACTACTCTTCCACTTTACCTCGCTGTTGGCGCTTAAGCTTTTGGGCAGATTTACCTCCCATTATGTCCTCCCACACAATCTAATAGGTTGAAATGAGGGTGAAATTACTGCATCAAAGTTCCAGTTGCTTTCTTGCAGTAACCTTATCTTGTAAAGCTGACTGGGACACTGAAATACTTAATTGGTTCCAGAAATTTTGCACATGCATCCAGCTTCCAGTCAGACTTGACCTTTGGCATTTTACTGCCTTCCTTCTGTACAGAAGCAGTTGTCACATGCACTGCAAAAAACCCTGCTTCCTCTGTCAGAGTTACTGTAAATTACTGAGGTTATTCACACAAGAACAGCTTGTGTGTCCCTGGGCATGTCAATGTTCACAGGTGGTAAACCCATTCTGATTTAATGGTTAATAAAACTGATGACCAAAAACACTGCACGTCAACCATTCACAGCAGAACAAAACATAAATGTGCATGAAAACCTCAAGCTACTTCACAGACAGTAGCTCTGTGGTGAAAACGCTGTAGGAGGCGGTTATCACACCATCCTCCGTGTTTGAGAGAGAGAGAGAGAGAGAGAGAGAGAGAGAGAGAGAGAGAGAGAGAGAGAGAGAGAGAGAGAGAGAGAGAGAGAGAGAGAGAGAGAGAGAGGGAAACTGACTGTGTGTGTGGTCGACTGGTCGTCAGTCCTTAAGAAAGAAGCAGGGCTAAATAATGTGCGAGTTCTCTTTGATGGACAGGTTGGAGAGGTCTAGGAGACAGCAGCACAGGCCTGCCTGTTGATTGGCCCTGTGTGTGTGTGTGTGTGTGTGTGTGTGTGTGTGTGTGCTACGATGCCTTCAAGGATCGACAACCAGGCCCTGAGAAAACCTTGACAAACCGAACAGAAACCTCCCTGCAGAAATTCAGTCCGCGCAACAAAGAAATGCTCGGATGGGCAATTACCATTAAAAAAGAACACTGCCATTGGCTGCGAGGGAATTGAGCCGGCGTCTCAGTCTGTTTAAAATTGCAAATTGGGCCGAGGCCTTTTGAATGCAGTATCAAGTCTGACACTTAATTATTGTGTACTTTACATCTATTTATTTGCGGGTTTGAGCTTGGCAGAGAGAGGCTGATCTTAATCTTGCCAGGTCTGGTATTTGTGTGTGTGTGTGTGTGTGTGTGTGTGTGTGAGAGAAAGACAGGGAGAGAGAAAGAGAGTCTGCATGCATTCACATCCTTATTGGGCCTCTCCGCTCCTATACTCCGCACAGAGAGGAAGTCACGCTGGACACTTCCTGTGGTTTAGCCAATCAGACACTTCCGTTTTGGCACTTCATTCTGTGTGCGCGCCTGTGTGTGTTTGTGTGTGTGTGTGTGTGTGTGTGTGTGCGTGCTGCTGGCATCCTGCGGGGGTAGGTTAGCCGGTTCCATAGGGAGGGCTGCTATAAAAACATCAAACGCAGCAGCGGCAGACAAACAGTCGACGTCATGGGAGAGAGGAGCGCTTCCACGCCGACAAGACGAGAATCAGAGGAAATCAAAGCTTCGCCATGTAACCCTGCCACAGCAGCAGCACCTCACACTGCTCCAACACTAACATACCTCTATGAACTGTGTGTGTGTGTGTGTGCGCGGCTCGGCTGTCTGTTCTCAGACAGCCAGAGAGGGAGAGGTCGACCCATGTTCTCACAGAAGAGCTATCTGCGTTAAGCTGTTGGAGATGACCTGGATAGAGGCATCGGATGAATAAATAAATAAAAGTCAACCGGGCGCTTATAGAGACATCACGCCTCTGTATGTGTGTGTGTGTGTGTGTGTGTGTGTGTGTGTGTGTGTGTGTCGATTATCAATGCAACGATGTTTTCTATGCATGGACGAGTGGGAGTGTGCTTCTGGGGTCAAGATCAATGTGTACTTAAGGTAAAGACAGTGCTATGCAGTGTGTGTGTTCCCTTTCAATGTACACTATGTCTATGTGCCCACACATGTTCTGTATGTCTATATGGTCTATGTGACTCTTTCTGTGTTTGTATGTGTGTGTGTGTGTGTGTGTGTGTGTGTGTGTGTAGTCCTCCTACCTAAGGGGCTTGAGGGCTGATATTAATGAAGCATTTCTCTCTGCGGAGCTCCGTCAGTACAACAAGCCCCTGACGTGATTAATAACTGCCTCGCTTCTGTGTGTGTGTGTGTGTGTGTGTGTGTTAGTGTACACGTGCTTATGGGCCTACGTGCAGCACATGGTGCCAGTGCGAGTGTGTTTGTGAGTATGTGCACACGGTGCCTGTGTGTTTGCATGCGTGTATCTGTGTGTGTGTGCGTGTGTGTGTGTGTGTGTGAGGGAGAGAGAGAGAGAGAGCGCAGAGGGCCTATGGAAAAACCCAGTCAACGTTAATGAGAGCAGTGCATTAGCTCTTCCTGTTTATGGGGCTTCAGTCTGCCAGCCTCTCTCTGCCGCTGTCTGTCTAATAAGGTCTAATATCGGTGTTGTCTTTCACTACAGGACGCCACAGCGCTTAAAGCTTCCTGGTCTAATGAGGGAAAATGGTTTAATGCAACCGCCACACCGGCACAAAGCTAAACACATCTATTTTACATGACAGGCAAGATTAAGGCACCGGGAGAAGGTTTGTAAAGCCCGTGCGCATGCGTATTGTCACGTGTGTGTGTGTGTTTGTGTGTCTGATGATGTGTTGTACAGTAAGCAGGTGGCTGTAAAGTGTTGTAATTGTGTGTGTGTGTGTGTGTGTGTACTAACAGCATCCCCTAAGACTGTTCTAGCGCTGCTTAGCAAGGTGCTCATCATCCATCTTCATTTCCCAATGTGCCAGTGTGTGTGTGTGTGTGTGTGAGAGAGAGATTGAGAGAGAGACGAAGGACATGAGATTCAGAAGTCGGGGTGACAGTACGAAACTGTGTGTGAGTGTGTGTGACTGTCCGTGTTTGCGTGTTGCAGAGATCGACTAGAGAGCCTGCTGGTCTCACTCACTGCATACACAACACTGGTAGTTTGACCGTTACTCTTTCTCTCTCTCCTCCTGTCTCCTTAACCTCGTTCGCTCCCTCTCGCTGTGAAATTAGACGCTGTCTGCTGCACTTCGCTCCCGCTCCCCGTACGTTTCCACTCTAACTCCCTGAGACGTGAAGCGCCTCGCTGAGCCATCACCTCACGCCGCGCAACGTATCAAGCTCACACACTGCATAAACGCGATCAGACGCGGCATTAGGCAGAACTCTGCACTGCCAACAGATACACAGATCCACATAAAATAAAAAAAAAAACACACAAGCGGCTCCTGCCAGCGGTAACAAAATCAAATGGACGTGAACCAAGGCACACATCAGTAGTTTCTCTTTCCGCTCCCCATCACGTACTTTTGGATGTCTGGCCGGGTTCTCAGTGCTTCTCATCCATTTTTCACCCTCTCATCAAACAGCATCAGTCACCACACTCGCCTAGGGCTGCGAAATTAATTGCATCTAATCATGACTAGTTTCCACAATTAATCATTGTGGAATATTGATGTATCGGTAATAGAGAAAAATGTAATTTTATTCAAAGGTATGCTGTATTTGATGCAAAAGTGCAGTAAAATGTGTTCTTCAAATCGCCAAAAGATTAATAATTGTGGTCACAATAATTAGCAAAGCAATTAAGATTATAATTTAATAATCGTATATCGTTCAGATCTAACACTGGCCCATGCCACAGCTCCACTAAAAAGTGTGGACTGCACACTTAGTTGTGCTTTGTTGATTGTTAAGGAGGATTTGTTGTTTTAATATCAGGATGGATTTCTCTATTGGGCATCAATAAAATGTATCCCACATAATCAGAAATGTAATTAGGATAAAATGTCACGTAGCGTCACACAGCTGATATTTATGAGCGCTGCTATCAAGACTGGTTATTGCTTTTTTTAGAGTGATATCTCTGTAGGACAGCCGATATACACACAATACATTTTGTCACGCATGATTTGTTTGTGTGGCGCGGTGAAACAGATTTGTTGCGTGATCCTGCATCAGCACAACCGAGAGACTTGGGAGATAAATACTGGGCTCTGGTCTTCGAGGACCAAGTGGCATTCTCCAGCGCTGACGCACTGCTGCTTTAGCCAGGCGCAGCAAGCCATCAATCTTTATAAATCATTCAGTTCTCCTGCTCTGCCCTTTCACACACACACACACACACACAAGAACAGGCACACTAAGGCAGAAAATGAACACACACACAGACACACACACACAAATACACACACCTTGCTCCCATTCTTCCTCTTCCCTTCCTCCTGCAGCGCTTCAGGATCACTAGTGTTTATGTAACCGTGCGCACAAGAACAGGATTCTGCTGAAATGAGAGCTAAATCTTTAAAATCTGCTCCTTTTTTTAGACTAAGATGCGGGAACTGAAATAGCCTGGCCGCTGAGGTAGCCGTATAACATTATACACACTCAAGAAGGAGAGGACATCGGAGGAAAATATACCATATTATTACTTAAAGGGATAATCCATAACATTTTGATATAAATAAATGTCTGTTTTGCTGATAAAACACAACCAATACCCAGTTCATGAAAGCTTTTACATGTCCTATATTTGCTGCTCTAAACACCCGGTGTCTGGTAGGACTTTCCCAGGAAAAACTTGACTAACAGTGTTGTCATGGAAGTCATGTGTTTACGTTTCCAGCAGCAGAAACAGCTGTTTGTTTTCTTTCTGGGAAGTGCAGCGCAGAAACACCACAGCAATGAGCGCTGAGTCTTCTCATGACTTCTGAATTATGAGCTTATGAACTATGAGTTAAAATCACATGCTGTACTGTCCCAGTTTTTTTTTCTCTCTCTCTCTCTCTCTCTCTCTCTCTCTCTCTCTCTCTTCTGAAAACTGTCTGAGGTCTTGACGTATGTGCTCTCTCTGACCTGTAGGATGACTCACTTTAACCCTGTGGAGGTGCTACAGTGGAATCATGGGACTTTACCATGCGGCGTTGACCTCTGACCTTACTTATGTTGTATATTTCCTGGTTTGAGTTCTTTCATTGTATGCACTGAAGTCAGTGACTTGACCGAAATGTTTGCAGCAATGCACCTTGCACGTTGGAATAAAATGGACTTATAGCATGTCTCGCATAAAAACCTGCCATCTTCAATTTTTGATAGAGTGTGGGTTTCCAAATATTTACAATACCTGTCTAAAAACACAAATAAAATATTGATGGATGGTTAAAAGCCCATTCTCCTGTTAGTCTTTCTTGACAAGAGATCTAAGAGGAAAAATTTAGCAGTCATTTTCCTTGATTGGGACTATGTAGGCACCAGGCAGACAAGTGGATCAGGGTGAATAATTCATCAGCTCCTTTTAAAACCCAACTGGGATTGAAGGGAATTTAAGCTAAAACTCTATTCTGAGGGATAAAAAAATGATGTTGAAATGTCAGTATTTTGGGGGGATGTAAATCATTTAATAACTAGTCAAGTCACTGCCGTAAGCTGAGAAAGGCTTCATGAGGAATGTCATCTTGGGAAACATGAAGGGACTATTTTTTTGGACGGGGTGTCCGCTGTGACCCCCCCACCCCTCCGCACCCCCCGCCCCCACCCGCGGTCACCTTGTATTTAAATAACACTGCGGTCCATTGATCTCCAGGGAGAGGCCATCTTGGCTCCGATTTAGACTGCAGAGGAATGCTGGAATGTCTCTGGCTCTCCGCCAGCAGCCTTTTCCTGGCCTGACCTTTGACCCCTGCCACTGAGTAAGGGGAGGCCTAGGCTGTGTGTGTGTGTGTGTGTGTGTGTGTGTGTGTGTGTGTGTGTGTGTGTGGTGTGTGTGTGTGAGACAGGACTGGGGTTAGGGGGGTGAATGAGGCTAAACTAGGCGGCGACCACCTGCTCTCCCTCTGATCTTTTGACCTCCCAGACACACAAACATTCACACACACACACACACACACACACACACACACACACACACACACACAGACGCTCCCAGTTGTACTCCTACAATGAGTCGGACCAAGTACAAAGTCACACTTTGACCGTCTCTCCCCTCCACACAGCCACACACATGTGCACTGCAGCCTATGGACAAAGAGTCATGCTCTGTGGTCGTGGGTAAACACACAGGCTGAGGGCTGACTGCACATGTCAACACACACTGAGCCGGCTGTTCCAGTGAGGGCATAAACACACAAACACACACGCAGACACACACTCGGACACACGCACCGGGTGCAGATGAACGGCCGCCGACAAGCTCTCAGGGGCATTCGGGGATGTGAGGAGTTCAGCATCATAAAAACAAGGGACAGAATGTGTGTATAAGCGTGTCTATGTGTCTGTGTGTGTGTCTGTGTGTGTGTCTGTGTGTGTGCTGCCCATGCAGTAGACCAGTAAGGCCTTCATCTGGTAGCAGCATAACATCATTACCCCATCAGGCGGTGTTAATGTGGAACTTGGAGGCGTGTCGGCGGCCTCCGTGTGTGTATATTTTCTTATGCCCTCACACATTCATCCATAACCCATTTCCATGTGACTGGCTGGTGGGGGGGGGGGGGGGGGGACGCTGGAAAAATCAGCATCATTACATCATCGGGGCCGTGCTAACCTCAGCCGCTTGGCATGGCCGAGAATGGCTCAGAGCGGCGACGGAGGGGGAACTTGGAAGCGTTTTAAAAATAAACGTGGAGTGGTACAACAGCGAGTGACTAATCAGCAGGGAGGTTAAGCCGTGCGGCGTGACCAGGGTAAAGAAATAAACAAAAAAAAAAAAAACTCTGGAGCGTAGCCGACGTAATCAGACTGAAAAGGCTCTTTGTGCACGAGCCTGCGCAAATATATACGTATAGAAAGGGAGAGATAGAGATAGAGGAAGAGGAAAAGAGGCAGCGAGGGAAAGATTTGCTACAAAAAGAGGGAAATAGAATATACATGTGCGACTGAGAGTGACAAGAGAGAGAGAGAGAGGGAGAGAGGGAGGCGGCAAGGAATAGAGGAAGGGAAATGCAGAAAGAGATGTGGCATACAGTGAGAAATACAATGTATATGTGTGAGTGGGAGGATGGGTGGAGGGAGGGAGGGAGGGAGGGGAAAGCAATGTGGCAGACAGCGGGAGAAATATCTATAAAGGGAGAAATATATATGTAAGTGAGAGTGACAGAAAAAGACAGAGAGAGAGAGAGACAGAAAGAGAGAGAGAGAGAGAGAGAGAGAGAGAGAGAGGGCGACAGGCAAGATGAGAGATGGGAAGATGAAATTAAAGAGGAATGCGGATGAAAATAGAGAAAGTGTGTAAGGGCGTTGGGTATAGAGGCAGTTGAGGGGTAATTTGAGATGATGACAGTGCTTCCTAACCTAACCCAGGTTCTGGCATTTCCATCAGAGAGAGAGAGAGAGAGAGAGAGAGAGAGAGCCTGGCTGTAATGCTATACTCAGTAAGCACAGGCAGCAGTCTGTGGGTATGTATAGTTGTGTGTGTGTGTGTGTGTGTGTGTGTGTGTGTGTGGGTGTGTAAGTGTACCGAGAAGCCGTTGTCACAAAATCCCACACGCAACAGATCTGTCTGTCAGGAGAAATATTTCCTGAATCAAGAAAAAGCCTAGCTGCGGCCTGGCTGATCGGAAAAATACAGTGAATGCTGCACCCAGAGAAACACACACACACACACACACACACACACACACACACACCAGTAAATAGCATCTTCGAGAAAAGGAGGGGATAAACACAGGGTATTCCCTCATCGCCCCTGGCTCCCGTTTCTGTCTACGGAAGGGAAAGAGAGGCGAAGTCTCCAAAAAAAAAAAAAAAAAAAAAAGAGTGCGAGAGGGAGAAAATTATAGATCTCTCCGTCACCGTCTGCTTATGTCATGAAATACCCGCCGACCACATAACATCGGCCCGGGACGCTTCGGAGGACTCAGACGCCGAGACATGGCATTAGGAGCACGTGAAAAAGAGGGAAAGGGAAACAAACAAACCCCCCCCAAAAAAAAGAGCAAGGATCGCCGGGCCAGGCTGGGTTTTCACTGACCGATGAATAAAAAAGCATGTGAGCGGAAGGGAGAGAGGAAAAGAGAGAAGGAGCGAGACTTCCCCGAAAGACGGCGGTGTGGTCTTTGAGTGTCTCAGCCGCGCGGTCGCTCCCACCCCGGATCAAAGGCGGGGAAGTGGCTTGGCTCTCGGCGGCATTAAGTCACGTTAAGCCTAGACGGAGGCCATACACATGCTCCCACAAATAAAGCTGGCTGGGATTAGACTGACAATGGCCCACAGTGAGTCACAGGCTTTATAACAAGGTCAGACCACAGTCACACAGACAAAGAGCCGGCAGAAAAAACACACAAAAAAAGATGCGCTTGAAAGTGGTTCGGAATCTCTGAACGTCTCGAGGTGCGCTTGATTTAATTCACCGGTCTCATTAACACCTTCGTCGTTTTTTTTTGGCGTTTCAAAGATTCT
>NC_136015.1:18569609-18619609 GCF_048128805.1 Centroberyx gerrardi
TTGTGCATTAGTTGTTTTTTTTTGGACTGCAAGGACTTATATTAGAATTTAAAAAAAGTAAAAATGCCCCTTCCTTGCGCTTTGAAAAGCTATTCAACTCATCGTGCATGTGTGTGTGTGTGTGTGTGTGTGTGCCCCCAATGGACGAACATATTGGATCAGTGTGATGACGATTAGCTGACAGCAGGATGTACACTATCACCAAACCCTAACACACACACACACACACACACACACACAAGCAGACATACACAGGCACGTCAACAACCACTAGCACAAACGCTTATGTACACACACACTCCCCCACACACACACACACACACACACACACACACACAGGTGCAGCCAGGCAGGTAGACCAAATCCTGGTTCCAAGTGTGACTGGTGTATTGCAGCACCCATAACAATATCTGGCGCGGCACCACGCAGCCCGGCCCTCCACACAGCCCGGCTCTCCGCTGGCGAAGGGCTTAATGAGAAAATATTGGCTGGAGTGTTTCTGAATTGGATGGCGAAGACGCCTAGCTGCGCTCTCTCTAACAATATGCCGGTAATGGGATAATAAACTCTACCTTGACGGTGGGTTGAGAATATTGTGGTTTTTTAGTGCAGTAAAGGTCTCAGTGTGATGGGCATAACAGGCGGCTGCTGAGGATATTGAGTGCATCGTGATGGGTCAGATTTGTTCTGTTTCACCTGCCCTTCTCTCTCTCTCTCTCTCTCTCTCTCTCACTCCCTTCACTTCTCTCACTCTCTCTCCCCGACTGTCTCACTCCATCCCTCTCTCTCTTGGTCTCGCTTCTCTCTCTCTCTCTCTCTCTCTTCTCTGTCTCTGAGTCATGCAGTTAGCGAGCAAACTGTTTTGTCCAGGTCTATTTCTGGATGTCATGCTGTGGAAGAGAAAAATAAGATTAAAAACAGAGAGAGAGAGAGAGTGAGAGGGGGAGAGAGAGAGAGATATTTCCCCGCGGCTTAAGGATCTGGGAAACTTAAACCGTTTAATTCAAAAAAATGATACTCAGCAAAAAGGACAGTCTGTCACCACGGCAGCATAAACACACCCGGAACGTGCATACACACACACACACACACACACACACTAAATGGGGCTAAAACACCATAAGCATTCCTCATCTCCCACACTCAGCGTCAGGAAGCCACTGACTGCATTATAGTGAGCCCATGGCTGTTTGCAGTTCGATCAATAACTGAACCTGATAACCATTTAACGCATTGATTTTTGAAATGGAGCTTTAAATGGATAAAGGCCGCAGACAGAGGCAGATATGCGTTAGAAAATGAAACCCTGCAAGCGTTTTTTTTTGTTTTTTTTTTCATACTAAGCGTAATCTAACCAAGCTCTCTCACTTTGAAATCATATAATCTTTCTCACTCTACTTTCTCTCTCTCGTGTTTCCATCCAATTATTATTTTTTTTAGTTATGATGCACCGAATTAAAGGGCAGAATTGAAACGGCAGATTTTGACAAAATGTTGCAAAAAAAAAAAGCAAAAAAAGGAGGACATTTTCTGACGTAGCTACGTTCAAATTCCAGGAAGCCTACTTATTCTCTTCAACCAGGCTGGGGGAAAGAGACCTAATTCACATTTTATCTTTTCGGTGACATTTCAAAAGTTTCCTTGAAACTCACTTGACAGTTTGACGAAACATAGTGAGTCATCACGGAAATAGGGGACAACTGAGTGGGTGTGTTTTTAGCATTGAAGAGTTTCATTCCAACGAGCAATATATTCATGTTTTTTTTTCTTCAAAAAGTTACCTGAAGTTCATTGGTCGATCTTTCAAAAACACAAGTGCGTAGAAATATTTCTTGGGGTAGCTAACCCATTCAGTAATATGCAATGGTGGGGTTTATTCTGAAGGCAGCAATCATTTTGTGAAAGCAAAAAAAAAAAGAAAATTCAAAAAATGGTGGATCTCTCACTTTGGAAAGAACATTTTCAGGACAAATTCTCTCTCTCTCTCTCTCTCTGTTCCTCCTGCTGGCTTTTAACCCTAGAAACCAAACCCTAACTGTCTCCCCTTTGATAAATGTCGTCTTCTTCTGACTTTACAGAGGCTATGGAACAAGAAAAGAGGAGTCATCCCATCCCTCATGGATCATAACAAAACCCTCACAGTATTCATCATTTCTCCCATGATATCATCCCTGGCCAAGATAGTCCGCTGTCTTTTTTATATTTCGCTCTTTTTACAGTTCCCCTTCCTCCATTGCCAAAGAGGTCAAGGTAAGTTCAGTTCATCCCTACCCTCTCCATGTGTGATCCTATGGGGAGTAATCCCTCACTGGACTGACACACACACACACACACACACACAGAGAGCTTTGCATTCACTTGAAAGCACCAAGGTGTGTCTGTGTGTGCATGACTCATGATTTACACGGTGGAAAGCTCAGGGGGGGTGGGCGGGGGAATTTAAAAACAGGCAAAACACGGGACCTCTTCTCTCCCGGACGAACGGCGGCGGCATTTTTCTTGCTGCCGGGACTCGGCGAGGCGGGCGGGTCCCCGCAGATCAGCCCAAAGCCCCAGAATGTGACTTCTCATACGTCGGCCGGGCTGAGCTTTGAGCTTTGATCCCCGACTGAAGAGAAAGTCGGATTTTCCAGCACAGTGAGTGACGGGCCGGGGAAGGGGAGGGGTTGGGAGCGGGGGAGTCTGGGCAGTTACTAAGGCAAGAGGGATTGAGAGAGGGAGGGAGAAGAAGAACAAGGGGGAGGAAAAAAAAAAAAGTCGCCCCACACAATCTCATTTTTTCCAACTCCATTCTTTCTTTCTCTTTCACCCCCCCCCCCAGAGTCATTTCTTTCTTGGCAACGGCAGGCTGAAAGCTTTTCCTCAATGAGAGACAGAGGGGATGCGAAAGGCTGAGACTTGTCTGGAGTCTCCGGGGGCTCGAGGGAAGCACTGTGTACCAGACACGGGAGGAGATAGATTCCGGGACAAGCGGGGGAACAATGGCGGTGACACGGCATAACTAATCGATATGAGAAAGCTCTAACTTTGGGGAAGGGGACGGGGCTCTTGATGTGGCGATCCCTGTCTCTCCCAGCCTGCTCCGTTCTGGCTCTCCGGTCCCGCCATTCCTCCACACCCTTCATTTCCTTTCTTAGCGGACATCCTTTGAAATGCTAAGCAATCAGGGCAAAGTCCGCACCTCGGATTTCCCCTTAAGACACTAAATTATTTTTTCCCTGGCACGGCTCAGGGGGGGTTACCCAGTCCAGCCGTTCTCCCTTCTCAGGAAGTTACTGTTTATTTATCCACCTGCAATTAGATTGCAAAGTTTGCGCATGAAATTATGTATCATCTTATGCCTGTATAAGAACTTTCTATTTTTGCACTGATAGTATTGTCAAACTATGGACTCTCTGTCTGGTCTTACCAACTGATGTTTGTCCATATGGTATATTTTGTCTTCTTAGGTGCTTTTATTGTGTAGGAAAATAATCAGGATTATCATTCTGGTCATAATTCTGCACCCTTGCTTACAGCTCAGAACACTCTCAGGGAGACGACGCTGCTCAGCGGGGTACGAAATACATTTGCATTGCATATCGGCAATAAACACTCAGTTTGTACCACTAAGATTTGTTTTATATGAAATCATACCACATGTTCTTTCCCACTGCTGGAAACACAGAAGAGGATGGTGCCGTTTTTCCCTCTCTGTCTTCAGCCAGTCCATCTTCCACCCATCCACTTTTGGGATTTTTACAATACTGGTTGTTGTTTTTTTGTTTTTTTTTGTTGACAGTGTTTTGTGTGGGGTCATCATTTTCTTCTACTGTTGGTTGCATGGTGCTAATATTTTCTATTGCTTCAGGTTGCGTACTCAGTTGTTTTCTGATCAAAAATTGCTCCGTTTTTCTTACCCAGACCGCACTGGAAAGAATCCCTAACCAGCTCCTATGAATCACCTTTGACAATAGTCAAATTCACACATGAACAGTTTAAAACTCAAGTAAAAATGTGTACAGGGCGAAATGCAAAAAAAGGGTAGTACTAATTATCAGGGGCATTTTTTGCCCTCTAATTTCACAGCCATTTTTTGAACTTTCAAGGGCAGCCCCCTGTTAAATTTGTTGCGAGGTATTAAAATGGCAGAGCTAAAAAACAAAACAATAATAAGCGAAATCAGCTTGTGCTATCTGTTATCTGTCAACTGCCTAACACAGTTTCATTTCCTCTTTACAAATCCCCCTTGGAAATGTTGGAAGAGAGAACATATGCCACATCTTAGGGCCGTGATACATGGGTGACATTTTAAGGCGAGGCAGATGGGCCGCATTACCAACAATTATAGCCAACAGCGCTTGATCAAGGTGCTTTTGTTCCTTATAGCCTGCTTAGTTATCCACATAGATTTTGTCCCATTTGCAAAACCTTCATCCTTGCTGAAGGCAACGCTGCTGTTCTCCATTAACTCAAAACGCTGCTCGTATATCATGGCCTCTAGATCAGCAGTATTCTTCTGAGAAATCCTTAATTAATATGGGCAGAGCAGAGGTGCCTGGTTCAAGTCAAAAAACACCCGAGAGAGAGAGAGAAATGATGTTAAATCAAGTCTGAACATGGCGGAGGTTAGTGCTGACCACATTGGCTAAAGCAGCGGTTTTGCCCGTGCTGTGTTGTGGTTTTATATACACTCTCTCCCTCACACACACACACACACACACACACAGAGTCTGTCTGTTTCTGTGTTTTGGTCAGGCTCAGACCAAGTCTCTGTGGTCTGGTAGGGCTTCAGTAACACACATGCTCTCTGTTTATGTTGTGCTCATGGGCCTCCTGTGGTCTGCCCTGCTCTGGCCTGACACACTTTCCCATCCCAGCACTTCCATCCTCTCTCTCCCTCTCTCTCTCTCTCTCTCTCCCCATTTCTCTCTTTTTCCCTCCACAACCTTGTCACTCCCCGTGTCTTTATGTTCCTACTTGCCTCTTTCCCACCCTCTCACTCCCTCTACCACTCCAAATATTTCTTTCTCCCTCTTGTTTCTTCCTCTCTCTTTTTTTAACTCTCACTTTATTCTCTCTGTGCTTCGGTATATTGATTCTATTCTGAAGCAGTACTGTTTTGTGTTTGGGTCAAGTGGCTTAGAAACAGAGCACTGTTTGGGTTGAAGACAGCGCACACAGATGACCACTGTTTTGGTTATGTCTGGAGTCCAGGTCAGGCTCCTGTGTGTACTTATGTGTGTGTGTGTGTGTGTGTGTTGCCTGTCTCTCTTGCTTGAATTTACCCCTCTCTCTCGCCTCGGCTCACTTTCTCACCCCGTTAATCTCTCCTTCCACAATCTCCTCCTCCTCTCTCTCCGTCTGTCTCCAACTCTCTCTGTCTGGTCCGTCTCATTTTGCTGTCTATTGTTGGAGGCCAGTGGGTTTAGGGGAGCCGGTCGGCCTGAAAACACAGGCAGGGTCGGCCTGGACGCAGCCGAGCGCGACGGATACAATAACCCCTGCGGCGGAAGCGCCCATGTGCTAAATTACTGCCACAAATGTTCTTCCATCAGGCCGCTGCAGGACCATCCGAGCCATTCAGCTCTCTCAAGCCCTGACGCACTTTCCTTTTCCGTTACATAATTGCGCCCCGATCAAGCCCGTCCACCAAGTCAAGCTGCGGTTGAAGGTGGCCGTTTGGGGTGGGGTGGGGGTGGGATGGGGGGCAGACAGAGAGGAAGAGCGAGAGGCAGAGAGTGAGTGAAAGCGGTGTGGAGAGAGGAATATATTGTTAAGAAGCATTATTGTGGAACAGGTGCAGCAATGACAATGTGATTACAGAGTGGTCGGTGAAGCTGGTCCATCCTCTAGAATCCTCTAGTGTCTACCATGATGAAGTTTAGCAGGTCATACAGGGGTGTGTGTGTCTGTGTGTGTGTGTGTGTGTGTGTTTACAATAACTGCCTTGCACTGACACGTATGATTAAACTCTACTGTTGGTGATGCCCCACTAGTCACGAAGGAAGTGGCAAAAAGCAGAACAAGAAACGTTCCCATCTCTCTCTCTGTGTGTGTGTGTGTGTGTGTGTGTGTGTGTGTGTGAATTCAATGGAATGTGACATGTAGGGAGAAGAACTTCCCCTCTGTGAGTGATTCAACTTCCTTCAGTCCAGTTCAGTCTCATGCAGAGCCTTGGGTTTGAGAAAACTCAAGTGGGATTATACACCGACACACACAACAGCACAGGCACAACCGTCTCCACCCACAGTGTAACGGACGACCAGGTGGACAGACACAGACAGACAGACACAGACAGACAGACACAGACAGACAGACACAGACAGACAGACAGGCAGCGAGACGGAGAGTCTGACTCACATAGCTGCGCAGAATTCATGCTTCAAAAATAAGTGGTTTGTTAGGGGAAAATGAGCGTCTGCTACTTCTGTTTTTCCACTTCAATTTGTTTGATTTTGTGATGCAACTTGTTCACCTTTCCGCCCGGCAACAACGACACCTATTGTTTTCAGTGATTGGCCACTTCACACCTCCCGTTCACATGTACGCCACCTGTACCCATTACCCAGTGGCTGGAGAAACATGATTAAGTCACACACACACACACACGCATTACACATACACCTTGCTAGGATTTGACCTATATGAGTTTCTGAAGGCCTGAAATTCTTTTCAGGGTGGAAAAGCATCTGAAGCAGCATGTAAACCATCATGGATCATGGGATCTCTGGGATAAATTAGGCCTTCAAATGAAGAATTAATATACGAAAAAAACATAATTGAACAATTAAATGAATAAATAACATGCACGGGTTTTACAGTTTATGTAGCTGCGGTCAGAGAGGATTCCCCATCATATCAGAGCTGGATGACATGATTGGCCGATATCTGATATTGAATAAAAGGCCAATATCGTTGCAAATTCATCCACGAAGCCAAAAAAAAACTGTAGCAACAGTTGAACGGAGCAAACTGTTTTTGTTTTTCTTATGATTAACGACTGGAAAGCATGACTCTGCCTCACCAACACAGGCAGATAGACAGCAAGGCTAATACATAGAATATTGCCCTTGTGTCTTACAGTGAGCATTGATTGTACGCACTTACTTATTGTGATATTGATTCTGAACGGTCGATGGGCTCCTGTCTTCGAAGTGGCCATTAAGTGACCCTCCCAGAATCTATCCTATCCACACTCTGCTTCTACACCGTGCAGCATGCTGTCTGGCAACAGCTTGTTTGCCATGATGCTACTTTCTTGAAGAAGATAACCCAGTTATCAAAAGGGGGCTAAATTAAACAGGCGCTCACACCCACACATGGCAAGGGAAGTGCTTCTAGCAGCGGGGGACTGAAGATGATCTGATCTCTATTCCAATCATAGAGAAGGTTCCACAAACAGTTAAAAGGCTTATTCACAGTCACACAGCGCAATGGGTGAACCGCACAGACACACACACACAGAAACACACAGAAACACACACACACACACACACACCGCACACTGTGAAGAGACAAGTGATTTAGCCCGCAGGCTCAAATCATAGATCCCCACTGCCTTTTGCCACCAAAGACCTGCACATCATCGCGGCAGTAAGTAAGAGCATGAATTACCGTGGAGTAATGAGAGACTGTCACTATGATTGAGATGGAGGGTTTCCTGTTTCTTTGTGTGAGAGAAGAGAAGAGAAGAGAAGAGAAGATTCATCCAGCGGGGAGCTGTGAGCACAACAGACCTCCAATCTGTTTCTGTCTCCTGTATTTCAGCGGTAAAACCAGTATCCTGCCATGCTTGGCACAACAATAGACGGGCCTATTCATCGGCAGCCTAGATTTCTAGCCTCTTTGTAAAGCACTGGATTTGTGTGTACGTGTGCAGGTGTGTGATTGTCTGTGCGCATGTATTTGTTTGTCTGTGTGTACGCACGTGTGTGCATGCGTCCATGTTGATCGATAAGGAGTGACAGCCAGACATGTATGGCTTTGATAAGGTTATGCAGGGTAATGTGGTCTTTGACAGTTACTAACTAACCAGCCAGTTAGTATCCAAGTCAGCCAGTCTGCCTGAGGATTGATTAGGACAAGACAGAAAGCACAAGCAAAGAGTTATGTATATAGAAATATATACCCCCTACTTTCTGAGATCAAACACTTACAAGAACTCTTTCATCCCAACAGCCATCAGTATTTTAAACAAACAATGAAAGACATAAACACAGTCATATTTGCACATTGCCACATGCACTTTTACTTACTTTTACATCCAATCTTATGTATGTTTTTAACCTTTATGTCTGTTTATTTGTTTTTATGAGGTATGTCTTTTTATGTCTTTTTCCTCTTTTATGAGCCACATCAAAGACAATTTTCTGTCCTGCCTTGTGATAGACAATAATGTTTCTGAATCTGAATCTGAATCCAGTCAACTTCAGCGTAATGTACTGCATCTTTTCTTTCAATCAAATGAATAAGGGATACTTCAAAAGTCTTTTCCTTCACATTGTAATATTACTTTTACAGTATATATTTACACCAGTGAGATGCGGCAAACACTGCTTCCAATAGTGTAAATATGAATTCTTTACAGTTCTGTGATCACGCCTCTAGCCAGCATGACATCAAATTTTACTCACACACATTACACATACAGTATAATGCTGACTCTCAGGGAAGAAGGTCATATAAAATGCATATACGGAGCACGTTTGGCCGTGTAACACAACACAGGCGAGCGATATTAGAAATGCATGCATATACATACATGCATATACACATAGCGCGCGTTTCTAGAGCGCACCTTGAGCCAACACCTAGCGTTGCGGAGAGACAAAGTGTATAATCCGATAGAGGAAGGGCGATGTGGACAGCTTTGAAGTGATTAGCTAATCCTGCTCTTACACTCAGATTAGCTGGCAAGGTGGAGCCGATGCTAACGCTAGCTCGGCCCCGGTAGCACTCCTATGACTAGAACCTATGACGAAAGGATGGGTGTTGTAGTGAAGTAGCGGACGTTTTATGGGCAGTACTGACAGTATGGGACGAGAGACCGACATGGACCAGTGCTGGCTTAATGAATAGGGACGTTTTTGACCGTACAGTTGCCGTGAGAAGAGACTTTTTCAAAAATATCAACAAGGGACAAGGGACTCTGAGGAAACCGCGGCGACATTAAAGGCATATAGGCATTACAGATAGGGAGAAGATCATAAGATACACATAATGAAAAAAGGAGATTCTGAAGATTTTTCTGTAGCTGGAGATTTCCTAATTTATTTAGGGAGATTTAAAATGGAAAACGCACAGCAGATCTGGCAGCGGTGATGAAGCTACAGCAAACTCAGTAATGACAGAGCTCTTAGATCTACTCGCCTCAGCCGTCCCAATAGATACGGCAGCTGGGAAATGCAAAGCAACGCATCTATTTTTTGGAGATGTAGTCCGTCTGTTCCCTTTCCCAAAAACCTCCCCTGTGTCTTCCTCTAAAAGGCTTATCAGCATCCAGAGATGCCGCCGGCTTTGAGACTCATCCGGTCTCGCTTCATACTCCACATTAAATGCAATTTATTGAATAATGAATCTCCTCTGCTCTTCAGACCGTGTGAACTCAGCAAATTCACTCAGCATTCACCCAAAAACAGGCCTTTAAGGTCACTCTCTGATCCCAGATGAAATTCAAATGAAATTTTCTCCACGTCAGAGAGAGATAATACAGGAAGTCGGCTGCCTCCACGCCGCTGAGTGAAAATAATGGTAAAAAACCGGAGGCTGCCTGCATGCTACCCTAGCAAGGAGGATGAGGGAGCTGTGCTGCACGGTATGTGTGCACGCGTGTGTGTGTGTGTGTGGACATGCTACTTAAGACGAAAGAGCAAAAAATACATGAATAAAAACTCCTCTCGCTGATAAATTATTCATTTTTTGTAGCTTCTGGGGGTTCCACATGAGTGGCCACAGTTAGAGCTAGCGCCGGGGTTCGGCCAAACAAGATGCCGCTGAGTATGCGGGTTGGGGGTGGGGGGGGGGGGCACCCGAAGGCTTAAAGAGAAGAAGAACATCCACTGAGGGAAGCAGGAAAAAGTGGGGATGGAAGGAGACACTACTGAATCAGCACTAGTTGGCAAGAGGAAACACGCTCAGGCAAAGCAGCATGCGCACATGCATATGCAAGCGCACACTCACACACACACACACACACACACACACAGGGAGAGAGAGCTCAGACTGCAGTGTAAACGTAACACGTACTTGTCTGGATCTCTGACTGTCCCCTCGCCGGCTACAGTGCAAACACTACGCAGATACTCAGACAGAAGAGCAATCCTCCGCTGTCCAGGCCAAAGACAAAATACACACACTATGTAACTAAAAAAGAATGGTGAGGACGACCTAACGCGGCGCTTCAGACTGCCGCACAAACATAGCGCGCATATTCAGACGTTAGTTCATATATTAGCTCATAGCTCCCTTAAGCTCCTGAAAAGTCACCAATCCCAGTAGAATATATGGGTGTGTTTATAGATAGCAAGCTATGTAGCTGTGAGCAAATACTCCAAGTCACCAGATACCCCAGAAACTCCAGACTGGGCCCACTGGCAAACAGAAGCGCTTCCTTTTACACATACACACACACACACACACACACACACACTTCTCTCTCCAAGGAACCTCTGGAGAATTTGACCTATCACCTCAATATAGTAGCAAATGGCACTGAAAACACAGTCAGCATATTGCACAGACCACTGGTCAAAAGCAAGTGCTGCCGTTGATTAAAGGTGCAGCAAAATCATTATGCATCTACAGATGTCATACACGCATTCAAAGTATTTGAAACGCAAACACTCAGAAAGCCAAAATCAGGCTCAAACTGGACCCCCAGTCGATCTGAAATGAGTGACGTCATCCCGTCTGGTTTAAATCAGCGTTTGAGAAGTGCCGAGCGGTACACTGTGATGAAAGGCAGCAGGTTAGCCAGCAGTCCAACAGCGAGAGGATCTGCCGGTGCGTTATAAAGCCTGGTTAATCCTCGGCACTGGCAGCTCTCTGATAAACTTCCTTCTTCAAACTTGCCCACCAATTAAAGACATCTCATCACACACTCTTCTTACTGATGTTGCCGAGGTATGAACATGTACAGATGTGTTGGGAAACGACGCGCTGGCTGTTACAACATGCACTAGACATGCAAAACAGAACATCAATTTTGTGTCGTCTTTAACCCTTTTTTTTTTAATGCGGGCCGAGTTGGCTGGACGCCCCGCTTCACATTCCTACAGATATTTACGCTGGGAACTGCCTGGTACCAACTTATCTTCTACTGTTGGCCATTGGGAAACTCTGCCAGAGCAGTTAAGGGATAAGTGCCTCCTCAAGTGCATCTAAACTGCGGTTGATATTGGATATTGTTACTCAGTCTTGTTTCCTGCCCAGATTTTGCCGCTCAGATTCAAACTAGAAACCTTCTGATCGCAGGCCCAGTTCTCCAATATATTGTGCTACTGCCACCGCCTCCCCATTTGTGTCATCTGTATGTGTTTTCAGCAAGGGACGACAGACGCTGTGTGATTTCAACATGCAGAAAGAGTCCCCGCCTTCCTATAGGATCCGCACACTGCCTACGCTGAAACATCTAAATATTCTCCTCCTCTCTCCTCTCGTCCCTCGCTCTTCAGAAAGAAAGGGAGAGCGTTGTGTCTAGCGAGCGAGCTGCTAAGGCAAACAAGAGGCAGACGCTTTGAAAACAAAGTGCTGCCGTGTCACAACTTTCTGGGGAAATAAACACTTCAATTCACCCCCAGAAAGAGAATACACCCTGTCGAGCTGCTAAACAAAGCAAGACGCTCTGCTGCTCCTTGTGCTGCGCGTCTTCCATCTTCTCTCCTCCTTCTTTCTTCTTTCCTCTTTTACCTCCTCGCCTCAGCTTCTCGGCGGGATCACGCTCTCTCTCTCTCTCTATCGCTCGCTCGCTCGTTCTCTCGCTCCCTCCCGTTCCCTTGGTTTGCTTTGGTGGCAGGGATGCGGTTGGATAGACACCACCAGTCAGGAGGCAGCGGGGTAAAAATAAAGCCGCTGAAAAAGCGACGCGTCCCACGGCTCGGCGACAGACGACAGAACCGCAGAAAGACAGGGCGGGACAAAAAAAAAAAAAACACAGAACACAGCGGAATATCAGCTTGAGAGAATATGGATCTGACGCCAGCTGGATCTGCGGACCATCTCACCGGTATTAAAACGCCGCTGAATCATTGAATCTCCCTGGAAATGACAAATGGAGAGTATTGTTCCCATTCCTATAATGTTTCCGTCTATGACGTAACGGGATCACACTCGCGCTGGTGGATATAGCGCGCCGGGTCATGAGAAGTGCTGCCGGCCTGCTTTTTCATAAGGCTTTTTCATATGTATGCCGGATTAAACGGTTGTGTGTGTGTGTGAGCTTTGAATTCATTTTTAAATTGCCTGCTTTGAATCTCTTTTAAGGGGCTGGGAGAGCAAGAGAGGAGAGAGGAGAGAGAGAATGTATGCGTGAGGAAGGGAGAGGAGAGGAAAAGACAGAGAGAAACGGAAGAGAAAGGGATGGAGAGGGGGCGTTAATTCACAAAGTCCAACATTACCACCAGCAGCTGCACTTTGTCCTACATCTTCCCCCCCCAAAACAAGCGTGCGCTCCTCTCCCTTATCTGAAAAGGAGGCCCCATCCAGCTCATGAATAAACACCGCACAACAGCACCGCCAAACAAACTGCCCAGGAGAAGAGGAAAACAGTGATAAACCAAAATTTATTTTTTTTTTCCCCTCTCTGCTCGGTCCATCCACCCACGCTCTGGGCATACTGAAGACTCTCCTTGGTGAGACCAGATGCCGTCTTCCCTTGTAACCTCCTCTCCTCTCCTCTCCTCTCCTCCCTCCTCCTCCCCGTTAGTCTTGGCTCAGCCGGTGATCCGTGAAGTGTCATGGAATCCGCCAAACGAGGGCCTCGTTGTCGCTGGCTGGAGCTGTGTGAGCATCCATTGTTGCCAAAACCAGGGAAGAGAAGGAGACGTGCGAGAGAGAGAGAGAGAGAGAGAGAGAGAGAGAGAGAGAGAGAGAGAGAGAGAGAGAGAGAGAGAGAGAGAGAGAGAGAGAGAGAGAGGAGCAGCAGCCACAGCAGCAGCGGCCGGTAAAGGATGGCCGGCGTTGTCCGAGAAGAGGAGAGCGCGGAGGAGCAGAGGGCTGAGGAGAGCTAGGGGTGAGAGGGGGGTTCGACACGAGGGGGTGGGGTGGGGTGTTCGGAGTTCAGAGCCTTTGGTATACAAAGTACCCATGGATAGGGGTGTGTGTGTGTGTGTGTGAGCGGAGGGCCTGGGGAGGGGGGTAAAGGGGACCATATGGGGGGCTGCGGTGTCAACAAGGCACAGGCGTTCCCTCTAGAAGGAGAGCAAACTTTAGCACAATGGGACCCCTTTGGAGCGCCTGGGGGCAGCCCCAACTTTTACACCCGGAGAGGGGAAGTCAAACCGAGCCATAAAGCACGATGAACCAGACGGGGAAAAGAGTCCTTCCATCAGCCAGCCAGCTCCGCTCCAACAAAACCCTCTTTCTCTCCTCCAAAGCCTTGGCCCCTTAAACATTCGGCCATACACACATTCTTCAGTGACATAATGCTTTTTTAAGCTATTGCCCTCTTCAAAGCCCCCCGCCCCCCCCCCCCGCTCCTTTCCCCTTCCTCAGAGTTCCCCCTTTCGCCAATTACTATTTGAATATGAATACCAGCGGAGGGGTTAAGTGTTTGTTTTCGCTCTCGCGGTGGTGAGAAGTGAAGGAGGGAGGTCGGCATGCGAGCTGACGTCAACGATCTGCTTGCCCATTGATGTGCCGTCGGTAGGTGTTTGCTGAACGGCCTCTTGGGGCCGTAAAATCTGCCATTCTGGAGGGCCATAAAAACTACCCCCCCCCCCCACCAGTAGTGCTGCTGCTGCAATGCCCCGAGGGAGACATGGAGCTTACAGGAGGCGAGGTCAGCAACACTGGTGCTGGACTGTTTTAATCAGGGTGTTTTTATGTGTGTGCACAACACACCTGATTGAACGCATTATGTTTTTCACAATCTTAAAGCCATTTTGATCTAAAGGCTTATGCTTAAATGCTTGAAATTTGTTTCTTAGACAAATACAAATAGTGAAGTTGACGCCTATGTATGAATTTCTTTCCAAAGCCTTTGCCTTTCCATGCCTTCGGCTTTAACACAGGCGAGTGATATTAGAAATGCATGCATATCCTATAGGGCAATCCCTCCAAGAGAGCAGCCGCATAAAGTATGCATAGCGATAGAGGTAAGCCACAGTTTCTAGAGCGCACCTTGAGCTAATACCTAGCGATGCAGAGACACAGAGTGTGTAATCCAATACAGGCGATGTGGACAGCCAGGCAAAGGGCGGCTACTTTAGAGAATCTAGAATATAAGATAGTTTTGATTTGTGTAACAGTTTTTTGGTCACTGCATGATTCCATTTGTGTTATTTCATAGTTTTGATGTCTATTATTCTAAAATGTGAAAAATAGTAAATATAAAGAAAAATGTGGTGTGTCCAAACTTTTGACTGGTAGTGTATCTGTGTGTGTGTGTGTGTGTGTGTGAGTGTGTGTGTGTGTGAATGCGCGTGCGTCAGAGTGCGGACCATCCAAAGCAGATCTAGGCCATAGTTTCTGCCCACTGCCCCTCATTGATGAGATCGCTCTGGTCAGGTGCTCCAGAGCCCGGGGGCCGCAGAGTCATTCAGGAAGAGGGACAAATCCCTGGGACCACCGGCAACCCCCCCCCACCCACCCACACACACACACCCACACACACACACACCCTCCCCCCCCCCTCTCACACAACACAGCCAAAGCTCCACATTGTAGCAGCAACAAGATAACAAGCACAAAACTACAGCCTAATTCACTCAGAGCAAGAACCCCGTGCCAACTAGGCTAGTTAGACGCGGAGGCTCTACGGGAGCGAAAACACAACACCAGATTAGAAGCGAGAGCCTCGTATGGAACATCATTTGCGACGTTTGTGACCCCGCGGTTTCGCTGCGAGGGGATCGCTCGCCGTGTGGGGATTGTTAAAACCCGGCTCGATCTAATTCCACGCAATTACGGTCACCAAACACCGCGAGAGAGAGAGAGACAACAAACAAATATTGGTCCTGTGTGAAGGCAGACCCTGCTGTTATATAGCTGGATATCCGCACCGTACAGCAACACCAACCAACCGGGGCCCATGGCAGAACACGGAGGCAGCTAAATGTGGAAGAGAAGGAATGATGGAAAGGGGAATGTGCGCTCCGAGCGGCGTTGCCCCTGTCTCAGCATGCCCCGTGCCACACGGGGGGGGAGCGAAGAGGGTTTTCTTTCTTATATTCGTCTCTCCGCAAAACGAGACAGATGTCAGAACTCAGAACTCATTGTGCTCTTCCAAGCCCGCAGACAGCAGCCATATCTTCCTTTCATCCCCCCTCCAGCAGAGAATTTAATGAGGAGCCAATCACGCGTCTGTCCCGATCATCACTTTTTGTGCCTCAGCCAGTCAGATATCTGTCTCGCTCAATTGAGTTCAGAAGGACCCAATCAGCTGGCGCGCTCCCTCTCCCTCGCTCGTCCCCCCCCCCCCCCCCCTGTTCTGCGCTGTCAGAGCCTCCCGAAGCCGAGCAGCTACTCACTTACCTGTCCGACTGCAAACTTTTAACATCACCGCATCAGCACTAGTTGAGGATGAGAGAAGTTCAAGTGTGGAAGACAGCAAAAGAGAGAGAGAGAGAGAGGGGGGGGGGGGGAGGGAGGGAGGGTTTTTACAACTTTTACTACTTTGCCTCCGTCTCTTATTAATTCATTCCTCTCAAACATTTCCTGACACTCCCGGGATGAGAAGGCGGTTCGTTTTGACGCCTTGTTATTCCTCACTCTTTCAATTACTGTTACCGCGAGCGCCACAAGCCTCCGGACCGTTTGGGGGTTTTTTCTTTTTCTTTTTCTTTTTTTTTTTTTTCAGAGGAGGCGGTGAGCAGCTTTTAATGGAGGAAATTATTCCTGGAGCTGGCCCACTGCTGCGCTAATACTCTCATCGATTTTCATTTTGGGGGAAACCCTCCCAGTTGATCAATCTCTCTCCACCAACCGGCCTGGCTAGAGGGGGGGTGGAGGTGCTGGGAGGATGGAGATGGATCACTTGGGCTTCATTTTGCAGTTCTGTCCAGCCGCTCTCTGATCCTCTGTCTGTGTGTGTGTGTGTGCCTAGTTCATGTCCAGCACCCCCCCACCCCCTCCCCTCTCTCTTGCTCCCCACCAGCGTCTCTGAGGCCGGGGGCTGCTTGGCCATGCTAGTAATCCCTCAATGAATGTGGGTCAGTGAGCGGGGCTTTGCCTTCGTCACTCAGCTAGGGACAGACAGCGGGGTCATGACCCCGGTAAACCTACGTGCACACACACACACACCGTTGCATTAACACACCCATGTACATGGACAAAGACCCAAACACAGGGATACTCACACACACACATACACCCGGACACACTGACACGGATGAGCGAGCAGCCACATACTGGCTAAACCCACACAGGCACAAAAATGAGTAGCAGCACAAATTTGGATTAATCTCGAGTGTGCAGACTCAGAAAATATTGCAGAGCTGAAGTAAATATAATCAAAGCCTTGGTCAACTTATATACAGCTCAGACATGCCTGTCCCCTTAGATACAGGAAGCATTTCCTCTGTGCTAATAGCTTCTGGCAATACTTAACACTAGCTACAAGTATTTTACTGTGCAACACAGAAACCACTGGCATTATAAGATCGTGAAAAAGGCTTCAACACACAAGCCTGTTTCAAAAACTAGGCTGAAATTATAACAACTAATGGTCACTAAATTAATATAAGAAACCATTTTATGATGTCGAATAATGAGGGGCTCCAGTGTTGCACAGTTAAACTCTTGTAACTAAAGTTAATTATCGCCAGAGGCAATGAGCGCAGAGAAAATACCTCAAGGGCCGGGCACGTCTCAGCTCTACACCACGATTAGGGATGAAAGACGCACACACACTGCCAAACAGGAACCAGGGCAGAAACACTCTGATGAAGCCATGTTGACTTTTCTCATGTAACGGTGACACAGTGACTTGCCCCAGATAATGCCAGACCGAAAATGAGGTTGGAGCGACTAAAACAGCATCACAAACGAGGTGATTAAAAAGGAGCGAGAGAGAAAGACGGAGATGATAGGGGGAGAGAGTCGGGGGACATGAGACGGATAGACCGACTGATAAGATAAAACAACAAACAGCGGTTTTATGTAGTTATAGGCTTAAATCTATCTCTTACACACATGCACACGCCGAAATATCAAAGAGTTCCAATTAAGCCGCGCCGCATTCGAGCTAATTATCCTCCACATCATTAACATTCTCCATCACGAGCTGGTACTTTATCTAAGAGAGAACAGGCAATCATGAAATATTCATGATTTATTAATCTGACAACAGAAAAACAAACAACGGCAACCCGGGGAGTGTGACACCCGCCCCTGCCGAACAGCAAGGTAGCAAATTACATGATTGTGCTGCAACTCGCTCGGCACTCCAACTCTCCAACGCGAGTCCACTATCAGACGACACCGCCGCGCTGACATTCAGGTGAGCGGTATTCCCACTCATAATAGTGTTCTGCTGAGATAAGGTGGAGAGGAAGTGTTGTTGGTTTTTCTTCGCTCGGCCGGATCGGCTACTGCCTCTCGTTCTGTGGCGCTGTGTCAACAAAATGTCAACCGCCGCGTCGTCGTAAATATGAGGGAAATGGAAATGTGGCAGGGCGCCATCTCTAGCCAAATCACATCAGTGGTTCCACCTCGTTCAGATAGAGTAGGGGGGGGGAGAAGAGGAGGAGGGAGGGAGGGAGGCAGAGGAGAGAGAGAAAACAAAAGAGAAACAGAGAGAGAGAGAGAGAGAGACAGGGAGAGAGAGGAGTAAGACAGGAGGGAGAGAGAGAAAATGCAGAAAAGGGGTGACAGGAGGGAGAGATGGAGAGAGGCCGGCCTCCTTCCCCCCCTCTCTCCTCCTCATCCCCTCGCGCTTTTCGAGAGGATTTTCTCAAGTGAGAAAATTCCTGCTGATGACACAGTTGTGAAATGAAAATGCCGCAGCGCTTGGCTGATGTTACAGTCATTGGCCTCTAATGGGAAAAACACACTACACACAATTTTCTGGACTCTCCCATTTCCTTCATCCCAACTCACATACACTCCGAGATACATTGGGCTATTATCACTCAATATCTCACCCACTCTCTCTCTCTCTCTCCTTCACACGTTTTCATGCGTGCAGGCGAAAACTCAGACACATTCTCTGTACGTCTCCCTGACTTCCTCAGTCTCTAAATCTCTCCCTCCACCTCTCTCTGTTACTCTCCCCGTCTCTCTCTCTCTCTCTCACAGTGTTCAAGTCCCCTGGGTGACCTTGAGCGGCAGCTGCCAGAGAAGTGGCTAAAGTACAAAGTCAATATGAGCCAACAGAGCTGGTTAAGTATTAAATGGGGGGATGATGACGCTGCCGTCAGCCAGGGAAAGGCTTAACAAAGAGGAAATAAAAGGAATATGCGCAGTCGGACTTTACCGGAACACTCAGAGGTAATAATGGTGTACTTAAAAGTTAAGCGATGGACTCACGTGATATTAGACAGGACTTTGCTATTGATTTCTGTGTAATAAACTAATTGCCGATGGAATATGGCTGCACTTATGATAGCATACTGAATTGTTGGTCTGCATATACACACGCAGTATAAAAGTACTTCCAGGGGACACCAGATTTTACCTGTGAGCCTTCTGGAGGTGTTGAGGACATGATGGATGATGGGATGCGATAGGGATGACACAAAAAACAGGAAGTAATGCGCCGAAAAAGTGTGACTTTCCATTAGAAAGGAATGAGAATTGTCTATCTGAGAAAAAAGCAAAATCCTAAGGGAAAAATTTTATAGAAAAGTCAGATCTCTAGCTTTTAATGTGTGGTAAGAAAAGTGGTTTAATCATGACACGGCATGGCAAGACTGCTACGGCCCACCTAAAACGTGAAACCTTTCTATTGTCGAGCCTGTAATAGCTTTTCACCCTCCTTCTCTCCCTGGATCATTGTCAGCAGCCCTGAGAACTCATTGGATAATGTATCAGTGAATGGGCCCTTTCATCAATGCTTGGCCGTGGATGGAAGTGGACCGAGTGACTCCAATTGAAAGCTATTGCAACTCAGAAAATCAATTGAATGGATGTATGTGAGCATGGTGCATTTGTGTGTGCGTATGTGTGTGTGTCCATGTGTCCATGTGTTGATGGTCGTGTGTGTGTGTGTGTCCGTGCACAAAGAGCTAAACCGGCTTCCAACCTCCCCTCCTGCCGCATTCCTTTGGAAAGCAGCATTCCTTTGGAAAGCCGAAAGGTCAAAGGGCAGGAAGCAAAGATGAGCCTGGATGCTGTTGAGATTTCACCTTAGTGCTGCACCACCATCCACGGCAGCGTGTGTGTGTGTGTGTGTGTGTGTGTGTGTGGTGGTGGTGGTGGTGGTGGTGGGGGGGGGGGGGATGCGTACTGATTGCAGACGACAGAGTATGTGACCGGAGTACGTGTATGTCGCACCCCATCTATCCTCCTCTGTGTCTGGAGTATGTGTGGAGCTAATGTGTGATGAAAAGCATCCAGGTATGTATAGTGTGCAGTGAGTCGGCCCGCCTTGGCAGGGTTCCCTCCTCAACCCCTAACAGCTGCTCCGACACGTGTGTGCATTCCTCAGTCCTCGCCGCGGCGTCCCCGCAAGGCATCGCCTCTCCGCCCCTCCGCCTGTGGAAATGGAGCAGTAACGCGGGCTGGCTGGCCGGCTATAGATCCATTTACCTGAGACAGCTACGTCAGGGCTTTTCAAAGCACGGGCCGGCACCCAAAGGGGTTTAAATTGGATTAAAACAAAATGTTTAAATTGAATCAGTTTAATTAAATTTAAACAGGTCCCTAAATCATACCGGGAAAAATGAGTTCAAATTTATCGGCCGCGCTATGTTTCCAAATGCCAAAGTGGGTTTTGTAGTCGAAACACAGGTTAAATTTTGTTAGAGTAGCCTATTGAATAGCCAACAAAATCAATTCTGAGTCACGAGAAAAGGTACATTTTGGTCCACAAATAAGTTTGAGAACCACATAGCTGCAAAATAAGCAAAAACAAACTGCACGGCTCACCAGTGTACAAGTGTGCTGTAAAAATTAACTTGGATTGATTGAGTTTTAGCGGCGACACAAAAATCAAATGTGGTATCGATGTTGGAAATGAAATGACTAACAGGCAGGGATATTGATCAAAATAAATCAACTGTGAAACACGCTACAGGGGAAAGAGCGGGCCGAGAAAGACCTGGATTCCCTGAACCGCTGAGACCATCAGTGTCAATCAGCTGGTTATGGAACCGAGGTGATCCTACGACAGAGATACCTTTGGGAAAGCGAGGCCTGATCCTTTGAGAAACAGAGCCTTCAGCAGCAGAACAGAGGTGGGCTGTCCAGAGACGACTGGAATGTCAGATAATGGATGACACGTCTCTCCAGGTGACACCGAGCCAAAGGCATCCGGAGAGACAGACAGTGAGAGAGCGAGAGTGTGTATGCGTGCTAGAGAGAGAGAGAAAAAAAAGGATGACGAATGGATAGACAAGTGCATGCTTGTGGAGTTTTGTTAGAGCGTTTTTTTTACATTATCAGTGTGTCAGTGAAGAGTTGGAGGGTTGAGAGTTCATTTCAAGTTCAAGAAGGGTCACTTCCTCCCTCTAGTCAGCCTGGATGGGCTTAAAGATTCCCTCTTTTCGTGTCTTTCTGATTGATCGGATGGAAATATGTGTCGGTTAGTTTTCCATGTGCACCCCATCTGTCCTTTCCTTAAACCCTGTCACAGAGTGCGTACAGAAACACACACCCACACATCCACAAAAAGCAACGTCAAAGAGCGCTCTGTTTTCACATGCCTGAGTTTATGCAGGGTTTAGGCAGGTATAGAATACACAAGTCGATAAACGCAAATCAAACCAACGTCACTCACTGACAAGTGAACTTGGCAGCGAGGTCTCCATACATACTCCAGCAATTTAAACTCCACTGACAAGGCTTCTCTCTATATTAAAAAATACCAAAACTGAGTTTAGCTGTTGACTCAAAGGGGAATCATTCATTACCACCCTGACAAAACTGAGACCTCCAAAATTAGAGGTAATCAACTGTCCCTGGGGGCTAAGTGGAAATGAAGGCAATAACTCCTGGAAATGAAGGTGATAATTAACCCATCGTGACTGATTTATTTTCCCTAAATAGCTCCATAATTCACCCAGAACTATTGCACACATCATAACCTATATAAACTAGTTTTAATATGTATGTGCCTTGTGTTTTGCCATTACAAGGTCATTGTAGCACTGACAGGAACTTCAGACCAATCTCTCACAGTCTACTTTCGCTTAATTTGCACTAAGTATAGGGAGCAAATCAAACGTGTCCGTGCATATCCTGGTTATAGGCTGCAGTGCTCCCGTGGAGTGGGGCTGGGGGGGTGAATTCCTCCGTGGGGAGGGGGGGGGGGGGGGGGGGGGGGGGGGGGGGGGTCCGGGGAGCTGATAGACTGGCTGGAGTTTTTACTTTCATGCTTGGGAGGGAGCGAGGGAACAGTGAGAGGATCATCACCAGTGATGGAGTGGTAATAAAAAGGTGGGTAAACTGCCTCCAGTATAGGTGATCATTGTAAGGCAAACAACCATCCATATAAACCAAAATCATTTATATTTTCAGAAAAGCATTTTTTCCCCTTACAAGGACCATATCTTCATACATCTTACATCAGTTTGATACTACTTACTATGATGTAGGCTATGAATTTACCAGAAAGATTTATTTCTAAGCCTAAAAAGGTGTAAAATCTACTCCACAACTAAAAAGGTGGGTGAACTGATTTTCAGAGGGTTTACCCTCCACGACATGGCTGATCATGACCCATTTTCAGCCCCCGAGGAAGACTGTCAGTGGATTTGAATGGCTGTGACATGACATGACTTCACATTATGCTTCACTCACACACGCGGGCGCGCGCGCACGCACGCACGCACGCACGCACGCACACACTGTGCGCCACGGCGTGGGAACTCTCAAGGATGAGCGCCTGGTGCGCCCATTTTGGATATGGAAAGCACCCCGTTGCGCACGGATTTTATGCGTAAAAACTGTGACCACTTAAGATTACAGCGGACCACGTAACATGGGACTAACACATTTACTCAAACAACGCAAAAACACCCCTCCAATCACCCCGACTTACTTATCATACTCTGCGTTGTCCTTGTCACAGCGTGCGTCTTTGTGCTTCTGCCAGTCTTTGCCGTGCTTGCAGGTGGTGAGCAGCACCACGTCCTCAGCGTTGTGGACGTGATATAAGGCATTCCTGGTGTCCGAGCCGATACCGGTCAGGTACCGCTTCCCCTTGAACACCAGCATGTATTTCCTAAAAGGCGGGATGGAGTTGTACTTGAGGTACCCCCTGTCCCCGCCGGTCCTCGGGTGCTCCTTGGAGAAGAGGGGGATGGACACGTCAAAGTTGGGCCTGAAGTTCTCGGTGCTGATGCTGGCCTTGGCCAACATGGCCTGGCCTATGTCAAAGCCCAGGTCCTCCGTGTAGTCCGGCCACGTCCCCGAGTACAAGTTAAATATGAGGTGGTTCCTGCCGTCGTTCCACAGAGGCAGGTTCTGGACCTTGGTCTTCAGGTTGTGGACGTACTGCGGAGACAGCTGGTCCCGGTCCAGAGTGTCCAGACTCAGGACGAACAGACACGCCTGTCCGGGGTCAGAGGTGTAAAACCTGGACCCCTCGATGGTCGATAAAATATTCTGGTAACTCTCTGAGATCTTCTCCCCCTTCTGCTGGGGATAAACATAAACTTTGAATCCGTTCTTTTTACACAGAGAGAAATCAAAGCACGAATCCATGCGGCACCGTTTGCTTTTGTAAACACTCGTGTTGACGTCCCTCTTCTGCCTCGGTGATATGTGCAGGTTGTACTCCTCGGTGTCCGTCTGATCCCAGGGCAGGAAAGGTTGTAAAGGGTCCGAGAAGTGAGGCCAGGGCTGGTCGGGCCGATACCCATTGCGGCTGCGGTCATGCCGGCTCCTTCTCGCCGCTGGAAGTTGGACCCCTCCGAGGTAGAAGAGAAGCACTAGACATGCACCGGCGGAGAGCAGGATCAGGTATCGTTTTTTGGCCTGCATGTGTCCTGGGAACAGGGGCGAGTTGTTTAGGAATAGGAAATGTAAAGTGGCCCGAAGTTAGGCTCTCACCACCCCCGGCTGCACCGCTCCATCCTCCGGCAGCCTCCAAGGATCCCCAACCCCCCTTCTGCGTATTCCGTTCACAAATCCAGCGATTGATCCAGAGCATGTGGGCGATTTTACAAGTATTGTCCCTTTCTCCCTCTTCGGTAGAGTTTCACCATTGCACAGCACCTACAGCGGCTCGGGTGCACCTAAAAAGCTCAGTGCTGCCTGGACCCTCTTGGAAACAATCAGATATGCGCCTCTCTCTCTCTGCGCTTCTTCTCACCCTCATTCAGGCTGGCTGTGTGGGGCTATTCAAATGGAAAACTGTCCGGCAGCCGTCTACAAACTCTCTCCCCCGGATGAACAGCGGCAGGCTCCCTGTGGCTCGCCCAGACGGAAAGGTATCCCCCGGTTTAGATGTTAAAGTCGGTAACACACTGACCGGGAGTGAGAAACCCGTCGGTGTGGCCGCCGCGCTCAGATCCAAACGCCTCGGAGTGAATGTGTCTTATCCCTCGCTTGCTTTTATCACTCCATGGTCCCGTGAAAAGAGAAGCAAAAACCGGGGAAGGCGTCGTAGCTCAGGAGCGGCTCAGCGGTGCAACTGTAACCTCACGAATCCCTGCATTTCTCTTCTTATTTATCACAAGCTCCCCATATACCCTCATACGCGCAAACATAGAATAAAAACCTCATCGGCGGATGAGCCAGGCTACAAGCGAAGTTGCCCGGTCGAAACGGGAATAACAAACGCTACCCTCGGTTCCAGTGTGACTTGGCAAATAGCAGAGAAAAATGTTCAAAAAGACGGGATTCCTTGATCCTAGTGTCCAATTACCGAGTGCTCAGTTGTTCCGATTGTTGGTCGGTAACATTCCAATCCCGACACGACGGCAGCTGACGTGACGTCCCATCGGTGCGCACCGGCTCCTCTCATTGGTCCGTCGGTGGGACCGGAAGAGGCGGGGCTTCGGGGCATGCACCCATTCACAACCAGAGTCCTCTGCATGGGGAGAGCAGTCGGTGCAGTGCAAAGAGTTGAATCACAGAGAAGTTGTTTGGAGATGTGCCAGGGAGCAAAGCCTCCTCTGCAAAAAATATTGACACAGAAAGGCATATTCTGTGACTGTCCCGATGGCTGAGCGGTGAAGTGAAGCCCTCTGCTGCTGCTGCTGCTGCAACCACAGTCACAATCACATGTTTGCCCTCACTATCTTAGGATCAATCTATTTTCTACGGTCTATGGATCAAACCCAGGCACTTTTCTCTCCTGGGTCTCTCCTACACTGTCTCCCTCTCTATTAGGTATGGCAAGGAATGGTCACTTGCCGTACTGTAATCTAAATGAGTTCAAATTTGATCTTGTAGTTTTAATCATTATGATGGACAGCAAAAATAAAGCAAAAATTGTCAGAAATCTATTTGAAAGTATATGTTTGAATAAAAAAAAGACCAATGTTCCCTCTAAGCTATGTCTAATAATTTACCATATGGATGAAATAATAATATCTTGTCAGTCATCGGTAATTGCTGCACTTATCCCCAGAATTTTAATCAGTATAACAGGGTTTTGGTGCAGGCAAATGATTCAGATTATTAGATGCAGGGACTTTGCCATAGTTTAAGGTTTTATGAGTGGATGCCCCTGTTCCTCTATCTCTAAATAATAATAGGCTAATAAAAAAGTATAGTCCACTGAAGGTGAGTGAACAACTCATTCTCCTTTTATGAATAAGTCTTATGCTATATATTTTTCAAATTCAGCACTCTAGGAAGTACACACTGTAATTCATTTATTTTGTTTTGTTGGCACTCTAACTCTGGAGGTTGTGGGTTTGGCTACATTTTTATTTAGGTTATGGTATCTTATAGAGCTATAGACCACTGAACTAATAACCTAATCCAATTTATTTTGAAGTTACTACTACTGATTTGATGTTAAGTCTGTTGTTAAACAGCTTTCATGGCAACACAAAATCACCAAACCACAGTCTCCACAGTGCAAACAAAATCAGTCAACAAAGTCAGATTTGCCCCATGGGTATTTTATCTAACACACCGCAACACTGATATACAAGACTAGGCGTCTGTTCCAATAAATTATCTCAGTGTTAATTAGTACAAAAATTAAGACAGCAAAATAGTTAAGAACTGAAGCCAGTAAATGACAATAAGTTGTGAGGGAGTCAACCCCAGGATAAAGTTTTCCCATATCCACTAACAAAGCAAAGTGACACAGCAGAGGGGACCCGCTTGACAGGGAGATTAATAGCAGAGGAGTGGTTCTCGCTGAGTGTCACCATGCCTCATAAGCCCGCATAATCCTCCCCACTGCCATTTGGTGGCACAACACTCGGGCTGGGTGAAGAGGCCATCCTCATTTTTTATCGGCCAATTAGCTTAGAAGAGGGGGACTAATTAGCAGGGCTGGCTGGGAGACAGGCCAGGATCCTGTGGTTAGCCAGCGCTCGTCGTCGGAATATGCTGGTGATGGAGAGGCCTGGGTGCTGTTCCAGAGGGCTGCTCCGCTCTTCATGGTTGTCTTGCTTAATCAAATGCTAAGCGGCCCATATGAGTGTTTCGCTGACCTGCTAAAGGAAAATGTGAACCCCAAGTTGTCATGCTAAATATTTTTTATTCTCTCTCTGGCTGTGGCTTCTGAATGAGCTCTGGGAATGTTTTGTTTTAATCATGTCAGACCACCAGAACAGGCTGGAACAGCCGCATATTTGCCCAGAAAAGTTGTGTATTCCTTGAGGAATCTCAACGCCCCACCCTGATGGAATACCCAATCCCATTGGCAACTTAACCACCACCACCGCTTCTCTGCAAGCTATGGAGAATCTTGCTTTTTGTTTATGCCTGGGGACTGTGCTCTTAATTGCTTGTACCTCTAATGGGAGTAATGTCTGGAGGCTAGATTATACTCGAAGCCAGGATTGTGTTTTACCAGAGGTGATTGCGTAATAATTGAATTGAATAATGTTGCTATCTTGCAAAACACTTGTTTCTATTTTTTATAGTACAGTGGGCAGTCCACACCTCTCAGCATCTTTTCTTTATTGGGACAGACAGTAGGAAAGGGGGGAGGGGGGGGGGGGCGGGGTCACAGTGTGAGGCAGATGCAGGAGAGAAGGATGAGATCCTAAGCAAGCGGTCAATTTGTGATTTTGAGACCAAGCCAAACCATTGAAAATGAATTGTAATTGTCAAAAAATACAGAAATGTCAAAGGGAAAGTCAACCAGTTCATCTCAATTCTCAATGACATTTTGGAGTTGTGAGGTTTCTACATGACGGTTCAGTGGTGAGGACGGTCGTTCCAGTGAGCTCCTCCTTTCCTGTTCACACCTTCCGCTGAAACTTCATCCTTCCTTGTTTACACTTCCAATCGTTTCATCCCAGAAAAATTCCCTTCTTCAATCAAGCTTTGGTCTTTCTCCTTCGCAGAACTTCTGTAACAGGTCTCAGATCTGTGAAGATGAGTAAGCATGGCCAGCTGTGAAACCTCAAAAGCTGCACTATAGGAAAGAAGTTTATGTAAAAATACACCCGTTTTATCAGCCTAAATCACAAAGTGGGGTTGCAATAGAGAAGACTGTCCCATCCGCCCTAATTGAGATGCTGTAGATTCACTCTATTTGCCCATATGAAACTCTCCAAACTGTCTCCTAAACAGCAGTGGGCAGCGCTCCGTCCAGAGAAAACTGGACTCACCAACATTAGATCTTTTGCTTCTCTCGTCCCTTTGGTAAAAGGCGATCACATTCGACCAGGTTGGTAAAGAAGAGCGTGCTGTGTGCAGTTTACTGATGTCACGTTACATGATTTCTGGGTATTGAAGATCAAACAGTCACCTCCTGTTGCTATTTGTTGAGTTGCTAATGTGCAAAGTTGCCTAAAGAACCACCAAGACCACCTAAGTTGATATTTTACTTTGGTGTGACATCATTACGTTATTTTGCATATCTATCATCACATTGGGGATAACACTGAAGACATTGTAGCCTAATAGTCCAATACATCTATCCTCAGATGTTCATGGTGATGTCACCGGCTTTAATTTGTTTCCATCAGTCAGAAAAGCATGCTTCTGAGTCATATATGAACTCAACTGAGGCAAACATATTATTCCTTTTTTGTGTTTTGTGTGCTATTTGAGGCCTCATTTTGCCTGTTGGCTATTTTTGAAAAAGTGGTTTACTGCACATTGAGTCATTCTGAGGCACCAGAAAATAAAAAAATGTATATAAGATATTGCTTTAAGGCTGCAGGGGCTTCCATATAGGCACCGAATACACAAGCTGTTGGAGTTTGGATGAGTGGGCTTTGTGCAGCTTCTACCCTGTTGTTCTTGACCAGGGCACACATGCTGTGACTCTTGCCCTTAACAAAAGGACAACCACAATCAGTGTTATCTAATAACACAATTTTGGTGGTATCGTGCGTTGGCTAAATAAGAAAGCTATAAACGGTTGGTAGAGAAAAGAGCTGGATTACCTGAAGGCTTTCTGTGGTTCCCCTGGCACCGATAAACCGCGTGTAAAGCGCTTCCTCTCAGTGACGGCAGGCAGCCATGATAAAGACCTGCAAATTCAGGCCGCGGTAAACAAATACCCATGGCTGGAAGATAATCCCCGGGTTCAGGGAGTTTCAGGCAAAGGGAAGACAAAACAGCCTTTGAGAGTCTTCAGGCTGCTGCTGATCAGTTGCTGATAAACTCCCCTTGGATGATGTAACGAGCTCGGCTCCTGGAACGGCCGAGCTGACAAAGGGCATGTGTGTGTGTGTGTGTGTGTGTGTGTGCATGACAGTGTGCACAGGCACCCATGTAAGCCCTCCGCAGATCCCCAACACACCCTGTGTAAAATTTACCCCAGGGTGTGCTCTAATGTGTGTGAGTCCATCCACCTGGACTTGCATGTGTGTGTATGCACTTGGGCCTATGTTTGTGTGTTTCTGTGTGCGTGTGTGTTGTTTCTGTGGATGGGGTGTGAATAACAAGTCGCAAATCCAATAGAGTTTACGCTGTAAAGACTTGTGGAGGGCCTCATAAAACCAGAGAATTGAGTTGCACTGATGTAGTGTGTAATCTCCTCTACATGGTCTCCCAGGGAGTGTGCTCCTCCGTTCCAAAAATACTGCTGTGTCTGCTGTCGTTTGGACAATTTGGAAAGGAATGCAAAACCCTTTCAAGTATTCATATCCAATCTTTAGTCTTGTCACCTGCGTTGTTATTTCCCAGTGTTTATTCTAGCAAACTTTGAGAGGGTAAAAGTTGAGAGTGGCAGAAATATAAACTTAAATGTAATTCTACGTAAATGAAATGCTGCTGCGGGTCAAAATCCTGGCCGGCGCTCTCAACCCGAGGCAGTGAATAAATTCCATAAGCTCTACTCTACTCAAAGCTGACAACAGCAAATGGTGCAATGACAAACAGGCCAGAAGTTTCAGAGCGCTAAAGGAGCAATGTGACTGATGTAGCTGTGGCAAGTGAGTGGGAGTCAAATCTGGACTTGGACTTTCTGTTCTCAGACTGCCAGTCTCACGGATAGCTCCAGGCCACTGAATGCTAAATGGTGTAGCCTTGGCTATCCTTTCAAAGTGCTGCTCGCTCGGTGTGTGGGATGCCTAGTGATCTCCCCATTCTTTATTTATTTAAAATGACCTTTCGACTCAGGAGCCGAGATTGCTTAGGGCAAACTGAGCTGGGTTTAAATGTTCAGGGGGTGTGGGAGGGAGGACGTCGTTTGTTGCCAGGGCCCAGAGCGAACTGAGCTGAAACTCCACAGTTTTAACCCCGGAATTCTTCTGGGAAGCGCAGGCTGGCAGGCAGCAGCAAATGAAGCGTTTCAGGTTAGATGTGGTGATAGGTTTTTGTCCTCATTAAAACAGAAATCCCTGCCACTGCCTCCTCATTTGTATTCCGCCGCAATTCATTCGAGGTGGATTTTGATTTGGGGGATTTGGATGGTATAAGGCTATTGAAGCCAGGAGAAAAAGAATACATCTTGTAGTTTCGTCTTACGCAAAGCCCTGAAAGAGCAACTTTACATATACTTTATACTTACTTTCTAACTTTGTGATTAAATACAAAAAACCTGTCTTAGCTGAGCAGAAACAAAACATTCCCACTTATGAGAGTCCCAGTATTATACAATGCGTCCCATCTAACACCTATTCTTAAGTACACTTGCGGCTGAATGTGCCAATCACTTGAAACATTGGCCCACTCCAGGGAGCCGAAACATAATGAGTGTCGGTATCATTAAATCTGCCGCACTGATATTAAATCAGTATCATTCAACAGAGCTCACGCTGATATCATTGCTTCAGAAAGTGCTGATGCTGCTGTGGGGCCCGCTGGCTACAGTAAGTTAGGATTTTGCATGTATTCAGAGACTCTCTAATTCCCTCGGGGATTGCCACTGCACAGTAATCCACTTAATTTACAATTATCCATGCAAGCCGTACTCATATGGAATGATAAATGGACCTAAGTAATCCCACTGATAGAGCTAGCGAGCATGGAAAACAGATCATGTCTTCCTATATATATTTGTATATATGAACCGCACGCATTCTCTCTGAAGTGTAGGCACAATGCACGCACACACACACATATTTATGAATGTATATCCTGCACATTCCCTATGTACGTATCTCCTCTCTGAATACGGTATGTATCTCCTCCCTGTCTTTGAAGAGATGCAGTGGTAAAGCCTGCTTTTGCGGGGTGAATGTTAATGCTTTAACCCCACTGCCAAAGATCAGAGCCCTGCCTCCTCGACTCGCCCCTTTGAACTTTCTCTCGGCCTATAGCCTCCATCTAACCCAGTTACCACTGTACCGGCCTGTGCTTCTGTGCTGGCTGCTGCTGGGTTCGTGGTATTTCAGGATATATTGGTATATTAGTGTGCGGACGGTGAGATGGTTGGACATTCTGTTCTTGTTCCACCGCAAATCTGCAGCTAAAACCCATGAATTCTCTTTTTATTTCAGTCTTTGTGAATCTCTTTCTTTCTGTCTCTCTCTCTTCTCTACTTTTACCCTTTTGCAGTTTTTAGACAGTTTTAGACAAATCAATGTCTCTTGCTTTCACCTCTTTGAATCTCTTTCAGTCGTCCGTGTGACTCTGTCTCCCATCTGACTCTCAATCTCTCGCTCCCCACCTCTCTTTCATCTCTCTCCCGTACTTGGTCTCACACATTTGATTGGCCCTTATTTCAGTTCCTAGGCAAAGACAAATCAATCTCTCTCTTTCACTTTTTTAAGCTCTATCTCGCCCCATTTTTCTTCTTCATTCTCTCTCTGTATTTCTTTCTGACTTAGCCTCTCTGACCCTCTGACTCGTTCAATCTCTCTCTCTACACCCCTCTCTTTTCTCCGCTTTGATTCGCACATTTTAATTGCCCGTTATCCCCATCTCTGGTATTAGAGAAATCTTCACACAGACAAAGATATATAGAGATTCGGAGAGGTGAGGGAGGGATACAGAGATTGAAGAAGAAAGTGAAACGATATATTTCGGTCTTTGCTGATAACAACCGGTGTTGATAGCTGCGATTACCCTATAGCCAAATAGCTCAATCTCTCCTCACTGACGCAGAATAAATCACAAAAATCCCCCTCAACAAAGGAAAACGAGAAACACATTTTTCTTCTTCTGCGCCAAGTATCATTTGCTCTCCAAAGCCTTTGAGAGAGACTCTGTGAAAGGAAACGCAGCAGATCAAAGCCCTTTCCCTTCGCCCTCTCTCACAACGGTCCCTTTGCAGGAAACGACAGATGCGGGTGACAGGCTTGACGGCGGAGAAAACGACGCGGGGAAAAAGGTTGGAATGACATGTGAGGGCATGTTGTGACTGCTGCCTTGACTTGACAGTGCAGGGTTAATTATGGATAGCCTCCTCTGTTGGCGAGGCCTCGACGCTAAGTCGCAGAGACGACTGAGGCCTGGCTGCCTCCTGGCTATGTGCATTAGGTCCTCTTATGTTTTATTACCACTAGAGGTTACATCGGGGTGGTGGAGCTTCACTTAGGATCTGAAAAGGGTTTTATGACATGAGAAGTTAAGAGCGTCTCTTCAGTTGATGTTTTATGACTGACCCACTTCGCCCACGGGTTATCTCCGACAAAACACCGATGTAACGGCTTAAACAGCGGGATTGAGTGGAAGAGCTTGAGTCTGACGGAGAAACACAGCCGTTTCCTCTGCGCTTTAATCTTTATTCGATGTACTCGCCGATTCATTTTGCCGCCGCGCGCTCGATCGATCGAGGACGGCGAGCCGACGCTGCCCGGCCGCACGAGCTGACCCAGCTTGTGTCGTATCGACTCGCCCGGTTCCCTAAAGGATGTCGGGCCGCTGTGGCTGTCTGTGTCGGGGGAATTTACCGCTGAAGGATCTGTTGTGTTCTCACATCGCTGTCGAGACTCTGCTGATTCATACACATTTGACTGCCCAGATGCCATAATTAGCTTGGTCAGGCAAACAAGCACTCTGAAGTGGATTTGTCTCTGCTTGTGCTAGCGTGTCTCTCTCTCTCTGTGTGTGTGTGCCCATGTAAGAGACACAGTGTTTTTTTTCTGGAGAGGTATAGATCGGAATAGTAAAAGTGATGTCAGCGTGAAACAAAAGCCTGAAACATTTAGTCGATTTACTGTCTTGACCTGGCAAGGAGAGAGTTTCTCAAGCCAGGAAAATACTGGATTTGTCTCTGTTGTCTACAGTCTGGGGAATGATTTGCCTGCCGTGTCTGTATTTGGGGATGAGGGGAAGTGTGTGTGTGTGAGTGTGTGTGTGTGGGAGGGGGGGTAGTTTTTGCTTTGTCATGGGGACTGCGTGATTCATGCTAAAAGAAGCCCAACATCTGGCATCATTAATCATTTCTTTTCAAGTCTGGGTTTTTAGGGAATACTTTTCTTTTTTCATCTCATTCTCTCTCTCTCTCTCTCTCTCTCTCTCTCTCTCTATCTCTCTCTGTCTCTCTCTCTCTCTGTCCCCATCTGCGCTGCTTGTCATCTGTTGACATTCTGGCATGCCTCATCACCCATATCACTCCTCCCTCCTCATTTGCTCCCTAATTTGTTTAGATGGCAGAAGAAAGAGAGGGATGAGAATGAAAGAGGCGACCAAGGTGTGGAGGGAGGAAGGAAGGGAAGGAGAGGCTGTGGGAGGGGAAGAGGGAGTGAAAAATCGTACTCTGGAGTTGTAAATCAAGTTTGATGAAATCGGTTTGCCGTTTAACAGTTAGGGAGTTTCTCTTTTACTCGCTGAGCTTTGAGTGAATGCAGTGACGCATCCACATTAATGCCACATGCTGCATTGCCTGGGGCGAACTAACATGATGATAAGAACAACATTTTCTATTCTCTGTGATGACAAACCCCCCACTCGCCACCTGTCAAAGATTTACTGTGCTCGGAAATTACTGCTTTCAGACAAACTTCCCATGAGAGCTGTCAGGTCAGCTGGCGTGTTTGCTTCTCTTTATTACATTTTATGGCTGAACTGAGAACCTTAAGGGACAAAACTGCACATAATATTAACAGAAAGAGATGCACTGTGTGTAATATTTAAGGAATAGGAACAGTGTGCACACATAGATAAAAAAAAAATGCCGCGAGTGTTTGGGGATTACAAGAAATTAGATAATGATATCCAGTATTGGACTGTTCATTTTTGGGAATATGAAATGCTTTGTTTTTGGAATAGATTGTAAATATGACCAACCATAGACTCACTAAAAGATTATTTATTTGAACCAATGGGGCAGTGATGTCATTATTGTCCTTATGACAATTCATCAAAATAGACTTTGGTGTGATATACAGGTTGCTAAAAACTAATTTCTTATTTAAAAATAAAAATGCTAAGTATATTAAGTGTAAATCGAAACTAGAACATAGTGTTATTATGAACAGCTGCAGTGAAACGAAAAAGCATTTTCAATTTGAAGTAAATACATCACAGTTGCAAAGGCAGCTACAGTCACATCAAATCAAAAGTGAATTAGCACTATATGTCAGCTTTAAAAAAGTCTGCCGATCACAAAAAAGTGAATTTTCAAAACAATATGAGGCAGCTAGTAGAGTTCCAAAGAGGCCAAATAGTCAGTGACCCAATTTCTGGTGCATCGGTCACAAAACTGCAAAATCTGGCAAGAAGAACAGTCTCGAAAATCATAACAACATATGTCAAACATGGGCAAATTGCATTGGCAAAGAGGAACAGCGGTTGCAAGTGAAAGCTCACAGACAGGGATTGACATACTGGGATCATTGTTGAACACCACAAAATTACAGCCTCAAAAATGACCACAGAATTGAATGAACACCTATGAGACACAGACTCAAACAAATACTGTATGGTGTAAGTTTCACAAAGCTGGTATTTATGGCAGGGCTGTCATTCAGAAACCACTTCTATTTAAGGCCAACGCATAAAGACGCATAACCTGGTGTACAGAGCACAAAACCAGGACAACTGAGCAATGGATAAAAGTAATACGGTCTGATAAGTATTCTTTTTCCTACATCACATCTGGAAAGGTTTACGTTTGAAGAAAGCAAAAGGAAACCTTCAAGCCACCTTGTCCGTTGCCAACTGTTAAACACAGTGGTGGATCTGTAATGGAATGGGCAGCCAGCTAGTGGGCGTCATTAGGTCCGATGATTGCTCTGCATGGTCGTACACCGGCCAAGGAATATGAGGCCGTTTTGCAGGACCAGCTGCACTCTATGGTGCAAACATTTGTTCCCTCATGATGTTCCCATATGCCAAGATGATAATGCCCCCATAAAACTGCTACACAAATTCAAGAGTAGTTTCAGGGACATTAGTACGAGGTCAACTGCCTTCCACGGCCTCATCAGACCTAAACAGCATTGAACCTTTATGGAAAGTTATGGAGCGCAGAGTGTGAAGTGGATTTCCATCTTCTTTATCCCTCAAAGAACTGGAGGCTTTCCTTCTTGAAGAATGGTCCAATATCCCACTGCACAGAGTCCAGGACTTGCATTCAAAGCAGGATTGAAGCTGTTCTGAAGGCAAAGGATGGCCCAACTTCTGACCATTAGCTGTAGAAACAGAAAGGTTGAGCGATACAGGAGAGGAGGACAGAATGTGACAGAGGACAGAATCTGGCATGCGATGTGGGAGAAACTGAAGCTGAAATTAATTTGATGTTCTGTTTTCCCCTGTATTATGAAAAGTGTGCTTTATAGAGAAATTACCTCTATTCCTGCCACTTTCTTTTGGTTAGACAATCATGAGAGGCTTGAGAAATGCTTCAGAAAACATAGATTCTACATGGCAAACTTTTTCCGTAAAGCCTGAGCAAAAGGTTTGTTTTGGAATATATTTGCTATATACACATGTTGCAACATGATGCATTTATGTGTATTTATGTGGGCTGGGCACCTAGAGTACATAACACAGAAATCAAATCATAGAGGCACTATATGCATACGCGCGCACACACACACTCACACACAGCACAGGCAAAAAGAGCCATCCAATTAAGTGAATTTGATGGAATGGGCTGAACAAAAGCCTACATCACAGACAAAACGCACATGTTAAAGCCATTAGCGCTTACACAAGTGCAGCGTGTTCGCCAAGTAGGCCAAGTTAAAACAAACCCCGGTTTGTTATCCGCACTGCGCTCCATCGACTTCTCCTCCGAGTCTGTGAGGAGTTACATGCCATACATACATGCCAGGGAGAGATATCATCAAGCACTCACACACTGACAGCTTTTTTTTATTTGAGTCGATAAATTATGGGTTTTTGGATCCACTCCTTGATCCAAACAGCAATTCAGAATGCATTTACAGCCTCAAAAGTCATTTTAAAATCATGTTGAGCTGTCACGTACTGTCAGGCTACGAGCTCAGCCAATCCATTTGAGAGTGAAAACAGGTCTTCGAATCAATGAAGCCAAGAGTGGGATGATCTTAGCACTATATCCTCCAATTCTGGACTGGGCCTCGACATACAGTGCACACGTTAGCAGGGATACAAACACAGACACACTCATACACACAGAGAAACACACAAATCAAGCCCTCTCATGCCAATTTCCTGTGAACAGTCTCCAGTATGAGCTCTCTTAAGACCAAACATCCCTAGTTTCCAACCTCCAGCTGTTTCCTCCCCTCTATGGCGGAGGAAAGGGGGGATCCCACTGTAAATCACCTGGCCCAGGTCCACCATAAACCTCTGTGAAATTGGGAATCATCCAAACCTGAACTTTTGGCTTTGCCTTTTATCAAGATGCCAGATGAAAGGAGGGGAGGGAGAGGGAGAGAGAGCGAGTGAGAAAAAGGAACAGGGTAAAGATGAAAGAAGAGGGAGTAGACGGAAAGGAGGAGAGGCGAGTGAGGGAGAGAGAGAGAGAGCGGCGGCAAACAAAACTGGACAAAATTTATCTCCCGCTGGTCAGGCTTGAACCACTGGGCAGAGATCAGTGTAAACAGAAGAAAAGATGACCCAAGCCAGAAGAGAGAGAGACACAGACAGAGAGAGAGAGAGAGAGAGAGAGAGAGAGAGACAGAGAGACAGAGAGAGAGAGAGAGGCACAGGCGCTTGGAAACAACAGGATTTAGGGGTTTGGGTGCCGTGAGATTTGGGGGTTTGAATGCAGGAGGACTGGGTTTGGTTTTCAGAAAACGCTGGCAGCTAGAGGAGAGAGCATTTTGGGGACAGCTGGGTTGAGCCTGAAAAAACAGCTTACCTACAGGCAAATTCTGAGAAGACCAGGAGTCAGGACCTTTTCCGAGAAAGGTGCTATGTGTTTAAAGCTGGCTCTCGACTGTGTGTGTATGTGTGTGTGTGCTCATTCGCTTGTGTGTCTGTCTAAATAAATCTGTTTTCCCTTTCTCTCCAAGGCTGTCAGTTTTTCTCCCTATCTGGCGGTGGGATCAGTTGTGTAACTGTATCTACATTTGCCAATGCAAGTCTGCTGAGATGTCTCTTCATGTGTACCTGTCCCTGTCTCTGTCTGTCTCTGTCTCTGTCCCCCCCCATCCTTCTCTGTCCCCCCCCCCCCCCCCCCCCCGTCCTTCTGCTCTGAGTTTCAGCTTGCCTGAACAGCTTGGAAAGTACCACTATAGTACATTCCATCCACCGAAAGCCTGGCAAACTCACGCCACAAGGATTTCTAAACTGATTAATCCCTGACAAATTGTCAAAATCGAAGTACTGTGAGGCAGACATGGCTTTCACCCAGATCTCCTAATTTCACGTGGTAGATTCAAATTAAGGTTATTAAGGTTATTATACATCTTGTAAGCACGAGCCCAGCATAAAGGAGTCGTGAGGCGTGTAAAATGTGGAACAAATTCTTTTTTATCTCCGCTGAGAGTAAACTGTAAAAAAACTGAACTGAGGTAAAAAAAACGAAATACCTGCAGGTGATAAGGGAGAAATGAGGGTTAGTGGCTCCCAAGACGGTCTAGACTGTATCGGCCATGAAATCCTGCCTGTAAAAACCCTGATTCTGATTTGTGAGTGTATGCGTGAGCGAAGCAGAGAGAGAAAAAGAGAGCGAAAGAGATATGAGAGGGAGAAATCATGCATATGCTTTTGTGTGTTTGCGCCTGTTCAAAAGTGTGTGTGTGTGTGTGTATGCCTAAGGCAGGAGGGGGGGGAGTCCATCGGGTGAAATTAACTTAAGACTGCGTTTGCGTTGAATCGTGATGAACAACAAAGAATCATATTACAACCGACTGACGGCAGACTAATAAAGTGCAGATTGGCTCTGAAAGGAACGAGGGTTATATAGCTTATTGAGTATTTGTAGCCGTTTAACGAAGCAGTATGCTAAATTACACTCAATGTCATCCTCAGGAAAACAAACACAAAGCTTATTAAAGTGAAATTGGGCGAATTAAATGCAAACTGTGCTTAAATGATCAGGGGAGGGGGGGTGAACGTCCTGTGTTAATAAACTTCACCAGGCTAAAACAACATGGGTTTCTCCATAATCACAGTGGGCCTGTGCAGTCATCAGCACGCCATGATTATAACCTCTTATGCTAATACCAAAGGCACATTCCAGTTCACCAGTTGGGACGTTTGAAGGCCAAAATAGAGATGATGAGAAATTCTTACCAAGCCTGTAACATGGTGTTAAATAGCAGATAATGGACTTTGATTGGAGCTTTTAAATTGCTCATAGCTATATGAATGTGAGTCTGGATCCCAGGAACACTAGCAGTAACTGAGGCATCAACTAGAGATCCTAATAAAGAATAAAGACTAAAGATTGATTTTCCGGCAGTACCCACAGTGGTAAAAAAAAACCCAAAACATTTTTGCATTTCTGGAGCAAGTAAATATTTTTGGACACCGTCTGGCGCCAGGTGCATCATCACCCGGCTGTGTCTCACAGTAAGTAAACTAAAAGTAAACTTCTGCATATTTTGGGCACATCAAGGTTTTGCCACCTAATGGTTAAGCAGGTACAACCTGACCTACATGCAGTAAATAGAGCGGTTCTTTGTATCAGCAATTAATCATAGTGAGTCCTAACAAAGTACTGCCGTCCCAGGTAGTTAGATAAGGGAAGGCATGGGCAATTATGATGGGCGCTCTGTGCATCCTGCCATACTTATGTTCCCATTGAGGATGTGTGTGTGAGTGTGTGTGTGTGTGTGTGTGTGTAAGGTGGGAGGGCCTTCACCCTTCTCCATGCATCAGTGCTCAGTGGGAAGATAAAGAGACGCGGGGAGTAAGGAGGGCTGTCCTGTGAGCCAGGTTCATAAATAATGCCTCCTATCTGTCTACCTGTCTATCTACCTGCCTGCCTGTCTGTCTTGATGTCTATCTACAAGCCTGTCTGTCTCCCTGCCTGTCAATCCGCCCGCCTGTCTGTCCACCCACCAGCCCGCTTGCCTTGTCTTCCAGCCTGGGTCAGCTTGAACAGGGATTGCCGTTATCGGCACCTGCAAAGAACTCACTTCACCCATGCCGGAGCTGTGTGACTGAACATCCACTGTGTAGGGGATATTTGTGTTTGTGGTGTTACTATTTCACGAGCGAGAACTGCGTATTGTTTTTGAAGGCTTGATATGCAACGGTGCGTTTGCACAAGTGTTGTCACTACGCATGAGTGTGATTCTGCGTGAGTGCGTGGGTGAGTGTGTGAGAAATGAATGCCACTTTGAATGCATGAATGCCATTGTGTGTGAATATGTTTCATCGGAGGGAAAGGCATGAAATGTTGATCTAACCTTGTGCCCCAGCTGTTTTCATTCCATATTCGGTAGAGTTTAATATTGAGGGACTCTGAGCTGTCAAAACATATCAGAGTGATAATGCATATTATGGCAGAGTGTGCTTGGCTGCCTGGTGAGGCACATCATCCCATACTGTGAAATACGTTGAAGGCAATATCTTTGCCTCGCGAGGAAAATGGATCTGCACGCACCGGGTGGATGGATCAGGCCAGGTGTTTAAATGTCTGTTCCTATCTAAATGTACAAATGGACACATTTGGAAGATTTCTCCTTCTTCTTTTGATGCTTCTGTTGTTGTTTGCTTCTTCTTCCTCCTCCTCTTCGTCTTTTTCATCAGTCACAACTTCTTCACTCAATACAGAAACTATGTGTTTTCCTTCCTTGGTAAACTAAAGTGAAGAAATGTGAAGTAAAGCATAACCCCATTTCAGAAAAAACACTGTTTCAATCCAAACAGTAGTCAACACCGTTTGATTGATGAAAAGTGTGGAAATGACAACCGTAATAATAAAAGGGAAGTAGACAGAGTAGAGAGAGCTATGTTAGTTCCTGAGTCGGTACTTTCTATTTTGGACCGCTCCTCGGTAGCCAGCCGTTTCAGGGTACACTGACAAATGAGGCGAGGCGGACAGTCAGCAAGAAAAACCCAAAGGTTCTACCTCACCTCCCCGGTTCCCTGATTTACTCCCATTAACCTCACACCCTCCCTCGGCGGCTCGCCACTGGCTCTCTTCGACCTCCACGACTTCCCCTCCCGCTTTCCAAAAACCATGCCCTCTTTTTCAGTTTCCCCTTCGGTAGTTCAGCACGTCACACGCCTGAAGTAGAACTCGGGACTTTGAAAACTGATGCCTTCCCTCTGTGACTTTTGTGAAAACTGGTTTAATGACCACAACGTTATTTACCACGAAGGAAGTCCCACTGTTCATCATGCATTTTTGATTTTGAGCGAGCGATCTTGCAGGAAGCAGTAAATGAACCGAAGTTTACCTGAATCTGGAGAGGTCAATGAATTGAAGATACAAAGCTTTGTAGCAATGAAATGCAAGGACATTACATTAAACATTAATCTTTGCTTTTAGTCCTTAAGTACATGTAATATTAAATACTTTCTCTTTAATGGGGGAACCTTTTACCAAAGTATTATTCCACAGTGAGTTTCAACTCTTATGTAAGGAATTTGTGTACTTATTCCACCATCCACCCACCCACAAACACACGCATACACACATACACACACACACACACCCACACACACACACACACACACACACAGATTATGCACACACAGCTACTCAACTGCTACCTCTTTCTGGACCTACATCCTTGATCTACTGCCTCCCTTCCAATCCTCTGTATCCTCCTGCTGCGTGTGTGTGTGTGTGTGTGTGTGTGTGTGTGTGTGTGTGTGTGCGTGCGCGTGTGTGCATTTGTGTGAGAGAAAGAGAGAAAGACACAGAGAAACATATGCGTTTGTATAAGTTTGTGCGTTAATTTGTGTATATGTATGGATCTCACATTTCCTATGTATTCTCATTAGAGTATATATCTGTGTGTGTTTGTGAGTGCTGTCTTGGTTGGCACCCAGGTCCCAGCTGTCGCAGTGGAGAGAGTGTGCCAAGCCGGATGCCCACGGGGCACACTGGAGCCAGAGGCTGCCAGCTGGCCCGCCACTCTTACCCCCCCCACCCCCCGAACACGCACACACACACACACCCCACTATCTCACACTGTCCCCATCCACCTTTCAATCTCCGTGCTTCCCCCCTCCTCAGCATGCATGCACTTACACACACTCAGGGCAGGCACACACCCAAGTGCTGGCATGTCGGAGCTGTCAAGGCGACAGAAGTGTCAACAACATCAGACTGCTGCTACATAATCCTCCTCATCCCCCCGAGCACCGCAGCACACACACACACACACAGCCTCAATCAATAAATCAATGCCCTCACTCAACGACTTAAGGAAAAAAGAGGAGGTGGGGTGGGTACAATTAATTGCTGCTGGGGTAGAAAGTGATGTCATCTTTAATTTTGGTATGCTAGTTAATGTGGTAATGCAAGATCATAATAGCTGAGATTAAGAGGCTGATTTGCAGATAAGCGTGAGAGTGTAATGTTTGAGAGAGAATGCCTAATGTAGGCCAACAAGACAATCAAGACTTTGAGCCGCGGCAGATGGATAAGAACTGAGAGTGACTTTTATTCCTTGAATTGTTGTTTGCTGCCTGTTTTGTTGCCATAGATCTTAAACTGTCCATTCATATGGAAACAGTTATTGTTCAACATTATTTCAGCCCGAGCATTGAATCGCATCCAAGCCAATCAGCTCTGCAGTGTTGCTTCTTAGAAATAGGAGAGCGCCTGTCATTATTGGTTATTGCGGTGAATAGTATTGAGAAAACTAGACTTGCTAGGCTGAGTTTTTTTTTGGCAAGTCTGGGACCCGGAGTTCGTCCTCAGAGGTGTGGACATGACGTCTTCTCTTTTGTTGCCTGACTGTGAGAAACTGATGCCATTTTCTGCCACACACACACACACACACACACACACACCCAAGCGCACGCATAAGTAAGCACACTCATAGACACACTGGCGAAACACCTGAAACACACCCAGTCAGTCCCTGCAGCTAAACTCCGGCAGAGCTCCATAATGACTCACATCCATTGTGTGACATCAGGTCGGACCGCTCGTTAGACCGTTGGAGATTCCTGACAACAACAAAGAGCTGCAAAAGTACCTGTCAATCCCCTGATAGTTAGAATAGATAGAAGATTTACATCATAGCTCCTGACAGTTATGGGAAATGATTGCCCAAGAGTTCTGTGATTTTTTTTATCAGATGATCTTTGGGTAACCAGAATCCACAAACAAGGTTGCACAACAAGGTAAGAGGCGTGTTTCTGTTTTTCCCGACCACATATCTATTAACAGCTATCATGAGCCTTGAACTTGGTGTAAAGATATTGTAAAAGGATCCATTTATAACTGAATGACATAGAATAGGAGCGCACTAAAATAGAACGAACGACCATAGGACTGGATTAAAACAATTTAAATTTTCCTCATGTAATGGTTTGTTTGGGTAGAGGTAACTGACCTTAAATGTACTCCTCTCTATTGATCATGAACCTGTAAGACAAATATGCTCAGTGACAAACACAATGCTCCCGTTTCAATAGCTAATCTAAGAGGGGAGCGATTTAGGACACTAGTGTTAATCATTCACTGGGGCATTGGAAATACCCTGACATGAAATATTTCCCGTCCAGGTGGGGAAAATGAAGAATGAAAGGGCTTTAAATGAATATTGACTCATACACACAGTGGATGAAAGTGAGGAGGCCATCAAACAGGCCTGTATTTTTAAGCCCCTTAGGATAGCAGCACCACTACACTTTCTCCTGCTCCAGTTCTGTGCAACAGTGAACAGAGGAATAGAAGATTTCTCACCAAAGGCGGCATGTTACATCATTTCTTCTGTTGTTCTTTTCTTTTTTTTCTTTTTTTTACACATGCTATTATCCAAGAGAGAAGTCGTCAAGCCAGTCGCTCGTGAACTCGGCAGATCCAGGCCCAGCAGTGTGAAATGTGTCGGCCATTTTGGCTCTGTCGGAGCCGGTGGCATGCAGAGCAACTGCTCATTAGAAGGCCAGTGTGACAGAGCCTCTCCCTCACTCCACCAGACGGGTTCATACATCCTCACCCAAACACAGAGGAGAGTAGAGGAGAGGAGCAGGAGAGGAGAGAGAGAGAGGCAGATGGCGGCGAAAAGCGAAAGAGGAGAGGGAGAAGAGAGAAGGAGACGAAAGAAGGAGGAGGAGGAGGAGGAGGAGGAGGAAAGGCTGGAGGGAGAGAGGAAACAAAAGGGCAGAGAGATGAGAGCGAGAGAGGACAGGGAGCGGGAGAGAGAGAGAGAGAGAGATAGAGGGGGAGAGAGAGAGAGAGAGAGAGAGAGAGAGAGGGGGAAGGGGGGGGGGGGGGAGGGCTGGAGCGAGGGAAAGTGCCGGCGGATATCATTAGGGTCGGGCTTTTTAACGAGCGAGCTCACAGCACCCCTCCATCCTCAGTGGCGCCTGCCGGCTGGAGGCCCCCAGGTTCTGGCTCCCCACTGAGGGCTTTGGCCTGTTCCATCACCGCTGAACGTAGGGGGGAGCCAAGGGTGGAGATTTATTTTCTCAGACTACCTGTGGAGCGACCAGCACGTTAGCTCGCTCGCACGGGCGGAAAAAACATTCACTTACGATCTCACACACACACACACGCCTCGGGGAAGAAAGGTGTACCGCATGCTCTCTCTTCTTTTTTTTTTCCCTCCTCCCGTCAGAGGCATAATTGACTCTGCCTGACACATAAACACAGCGATAATAACCCCGGCCTCCCCTTGATGTCGGGCCAGCAGAGCGCACAGCTGCGCGAGGTGCTGGGACAAGTCACCGGGCGTCCGCCGGCTAGCTAACACGGCATCCCCGCCGTCGCCCGGTCCACACTCTGACCGCGCCGCCCCGCGGGAGGCAGAGCGGAAAACATTTTCCTGCAGACATCGAAGAGGAGCCACGTCGTGTTGGAATCCATCAGTTGGAAAAAAAAAAGGGGGGAAAGGGATTAGAGCCACAAGGCCGAAAAGTTACAGGAGCTGGATTTAACAGCAGCAGAGGCAAAGCGATAAGGAAGAGAGAGAGAGCAGAGAGAGAGAGAGAGACAGAACAGAGGGAGAGAGAGAGAGAGAACAGAGGGAGAGGGACAGATTCTCAGATGCTCGAGTCAGGAGGAGAGTAAAAGAGAGAGACAAGGGAGGTAAAGGATTATTCCCAGTTCCAGCTTGCAGCCAGTAAGCTAGTAAATAAGACGAACTAAAAGCCATGTTGGTGTTCCTCTTGACTGTATACTGCACAAAAACTTAATTAAGAGTTTCATTCTAAAAAGTGATATCCACCATTTGAAAAACGTGACACCCACTCTGACAAAATGATTGCTCTCATGAGAATAGAACTCCCTATTCAGCATTATTGAAGCTATTTCCTATCTGCCATTGAAGCGAAATCTTATCTGCTCTGTGCTATTATCAAATATAATTAAATAAAATATAACCTTTTACGTACTGAGCAATAAACATCAGGTAATTATCTATTCCCATCACAGATGTCTAATACCCTCCCATTTTCCTCGCAGCCATTATTTCCCTCCGTACATTGTGGTCAATTTCATTGAATGGATTTGTGTAAAAGTGACCTATTTGCTTGACCTGAAAAAAGATCCCTTTAACTTTGAAAGGTTGCCTGCCGCACTGGATCAGTGCGACGGAAGTGTGCATTATCCTCTGCAGTGCTGACGCTGGCCGCGGCGAAGCTGGCAAGATAAACCCGTGAAAAGTGTGGCGGTGGAGGCGAGGGAGAGCGGAGCCGGGGCGAGGGAGAGAGGGGACCGGGAGTTCACGACTGGATGGATGTCAGCTTGATCTATACTGAATCAACACCCAGTTAAGGCTGATAAGGAGGCTTAACCTGCTGGAGAGACTCTCGTGACTCGCATTGACACGTGTGCACAGACACGCGTTTTGTAGAAGATAATGTACGCACATGAAGAAAACCCACAGGCACACCGACATTAACACGTGAAGATACCGACACTGGCATCGACACACACACAAACACACACACGGCCTTCTGAGACCGGTGCTGATCTTTGCCGAAATGAGCAACATCAATTGCTTTGAAAGGTTTTCCTATCAGTCACATTGACAGAATGAGTGGGAACAGGTTAGAGAGAGAGAGAGAGAGAGAGAGAGGCAGAGGAGATGCAGAGGGAGGGGAGGGGAGGGGAGGGAGTAAGAGGAAAGACAACAGAAGGACAAACAGCAAAAGGGATCAAAACCAAAGGAAAAACAAAGTTGAATGAAAGGGAGAGAATAAAAGAGAGGAGGGTTGGGGGGGATAAAGCAAAAAACGATTTTGACACAAACCACTGGTTGAAAACAAACATCACGCACTGAGAAATCAAACAAGATAAGAGAAGGGGAAAGATAAGACGGGGAGGGAGAAGGAGAGGGTAAGAGAGAGAAGAGAGGAGGAAAAGAGAGACAGTAAGACAGAGAGAGAGAGAGAGAGAGAGAGGCAGAGGGAGAGAGAAAGGGAGAGAAACTTTTTCAGGCCTGTGCTTTTGTCAAAGTGGTAAAGCTTTGGTAATAGAGAAAGCTTCTTGCTCCGCCCGACAATAAAACATGAAGGAAAACAGCTGTGATAACCCCCTCTGGTGAATGTGATACAGTGTCGAGTACCGAGAAACACACACACACACACACACACACACACACACACACACACACACTGACACACTCATGCGGTGTGGCCAGAGCCCCCTATCTCAGCACCAGTGCTCATATTGACACTCCAAAGAGGCTCAGTGTGCAGCGTCCAAGATGTTTAATTCATACGGCTGCCTGCTTGTGCTCTACATGAATGTGTGACAGAGGAAGATGGGAATGCAAAGAGTTATGCACACCAACCAGGGAGAGGATGATGCAGAGAGACACAAGAGAGGGAGGAAAAACAGAGGGAGAGAGAGAGAGAGTAATGATGTACAAAGAACAAGAGAGAGGAAAAGATGCGCTGTACGAGTATCCACAGCAACAAAGAAAAACAAGGATACAGAGAGAGACATAGAGGAAAACTGAGATGCAACAAAATGATACCAGAGAGAGGGAATAAAAAAGGGAGCGGTGAGAGAGAGAGAGAGAGAGAGAGAGAGAGAGAGAGAGAGAGAGAGAAACAGAGAGAAAGAGAGCAGAGGGAGAGGGACAGATTCTCATACGCTGGCACACACAGAAAGAGTGATGGATAGAATTAGAACGGCAAAACTGAGCAAGAGAAAAGAGGGACAGGGGAAAGTGAGAAAACAGTGAAGGGGAATTTCATACACACACAAATTCTACCTCTCTCTCTCTCTCTCTCTCTCTCTCTCTCTCTCTCTCTCTCTCTCTCACACAAGCACAAAAACTGTGGAGATTTCATCCAGGCAGGCGGTGCGAGCCCGGAGTGCTGAGAGTGTGTGTTGCAGGTCTCAGGAGAGGCAGCAGGGGACTGAGCGCTAGCGATTTTCTGTCATATCTCTCTTTCTCTTCATCCCTCACCTCCGCTCTCCTCCTCCTCCCTCGCTCCGCCTCTCTGTTGCAGCACGGCACTGCTTAAAGGTGCTATGTGTAGCGTTTTTAAACATCAATATATCATCGCCTGATTAATCGTGATACCTTGGTAGAATTACCATAAACAAATGAGCACGGTTGATACGATTGTCAGCCTCGATCTCATGCCGGTAGTATTGTTAGTGCGAGTGTTTCTTGTGAGAAACTATGAAAGAAGAGAACAGCGCCCTCTTCCCGTTTTGTGCCGTAAAGCAACCTCCTGTTTTTGCCATAAAGCAATGCAACAGATTTTTCAACAAATTTAACCTGGTGTTACACAACGTAAAATGTCGTGTAGAGACTGCTGCCGGTATCGTTTATTTACGGCAATTATACTGATGTCTCAAAATTCATGTGGTCGTGATTTATTGATGTTAAAATGCGACACATAGCACCTTATGCTTTGGCCATTCAGTGCATTCAGCTGCTTTTGCTGCCACTGCTGTGTGTGAGAAAGAGTTTACATGAGTGTAAAATGACTAGCAGCGTGTGTATAAGCATGAATGCCACCATTCGTGAATATCAGTGTGTATATATGAATTGCGTATGTGCATATAAAGTGGGAGAGAAAGCACGAGAGATAGAGAAAGAGAAGAGCAAACAAGAGAGAGAGATAGAGAGAGAGAGAGTGAGAGAGAGAGACTACCCTCCCAGTCATTTCCAATTGTGATTTACAGGCTCCTGTGGGCTCCAGAGACTCGGTGGAGGCTGCTGTTTGCTAACCAGAGGAGACTGTTTCCATGCTGTGACACCTGCATGGCCTGTAACATCATCCCACTCCCACACCTGTCACGCACACGTTAGGTAAACATATACATACATTACATACATACACACATCCTACCTGGTCCTGCATCTGCTGGAAGCATGCAAACATACTTCATGCATGTACAAACACACACGTCTTCAGCCTGCTGAGAGCTACATGTGTATCTGGTTCACCATCTGGGTAGATCTCCACCGACAGTATAGAGAAGTATGATGGATATTATAGGCTAGTGTGGGTGGACTTATTATATTTATACAACATGCCAGTTGTATGATTGCATGCAAAGACTCACTGACACAATAAGCAGAGCACACAGTGTACATGAAGATTAATTAGATTAATCGGTTTATTATATATACTCATCATAATATCAATATTATCATTAAGATCCATCATTAGGCACCTTATATGTAGATAGAGGGGAGTAGAGACTTGGTCTGCATGCCTGTTGGTTACAAAACACCCAGAACAGAATAAAAACATGCTGTCAACATGGCAGAAAAAAAAAAAAATCGTGTTTTTTTCTTGTATTTAGATGATGTTTTCGTGGTGTTGCTTACACTGCTAGGTGAGTTTATGCATAATTTGTGTGAAAACGCCTGCGACTGTTTACTGTTAATTTGTTCAGAGGTGTGTGTGTGTGTGTGTAGTTTGTTTCTGTGTGTATGCAGCGTCTACAAGTGTATGTGTGCTCGAGTCTGTGTATTGTACACACAAACTCTTGAGTTATTTTACTTAGAGTTTAAGAGTGTCTGCCCGCCTGTGAGTGTGAAAAGTTCTTGTGCAATAACGCTGTGTGAGGTTCAGTCTGGCGTTCTCTTGTGTAACAGTGCTGTGTGTATCAGTGTGGGTGAGCGCGTTCCAAAACCCTTACAGGGACGGGGAGTCTGTGGGGTGAGCCAGTTCGGGCAAGCCCTCGGACACCTTGGCACAGTTGCCAGAGCGTGAGCTGGTTACACCGGGATGACGGAGCCAGAAACACTCTGTGGAAAGTTTTCCTCAAGCCTTTGGAGCAAAATCTATTCCCTCGCTTCCCTCTGCAAGTATGGGAACACAGATTGTGGAGAGTAACAACACAGAATCAATATTTTACTGCCTACAACCAGGGTTATTACAGTTTTTCAGGCTGGGACCCAAATGAGAAATGTAGTCTCACGCACAGACCCTGGATCACGGAAACACGTTGCTACATTTGTCATGTAGGGACACAAGAGAAGAAAGCCTGCGAGCCATTTAGGGGCCTGACCCAAAGTTTAAGAAACCAGGGTCTAGACTGTCTGCACGAATAAGCAAAATTCATGAAAGAAAAGAGCAAAGGAATACATTCTGTTACAAAGGCTTTCAGTAATCCCCCTTTGACAGTCACATGGAACTGTAGAATTACAACAGAGTCAGAATATAAAGCCAGACCACTTTCTCTACAGAGCCACCCTCGTAATGATGAAATCCAATGCAAGTGGATAATATCATAATACAAAGGTCACGTTGAGATGTCACGTGTTGTTTTCCTACCAGAGTTTTGGAGTTCATGGACCTCAATTATATCGTATAAGTTCTTATGCAAAAATTTTGCGGTTAGGACCAAATCCGAGCCAAAGTTGTAATTAATGAAAAATGTATCTCGATGCCAGAAAGAGAGGTTACATTGAATTTCTCCAATCCGCTGTGACATTCAAAAGCTAATTTCTATCATCACCTAAGATATGAATGCTACCACTTGACAATTTTAAATTCCAGTTTTTTCATTATATTGATTAAAACATTGTGTTATGGAGTCTCGAGTTCTAGTCAAAGAACATTTGTATAAATGAGGGCCGATCTCGCCGACGTACTCAGAATCAATGCTGGATGACTCTGGAAACAGCGCTGGGCGAAAACCACCATTTCACCAAAACCACCACCACCAGACCATTTCTTCCAGTTCACATATTGACAGTTTCCAATCTGAAATCGAGGAGCGGAGCATTCCAAACTAGACAGAAGCAGCAGCCCCCTGTGGCCTTGACAGACACTGACACGGCATCTCAACCCAACCGTGAAATAGCCACTTGTGTTTTAGCCCGAACAACTCCATTCCTATGTGACTATCAGCGTGGCAGCAAACCCTACACACACACACACACACACACACACACACACGCACCTATGCATGCATGCACGCGCACACACCCACCCACCCACACACACAGAACAGGATTCAGACACACACACTCACCTCTTGAGAGCAAAGGATGGGACTTTTGTAATCCTGGAGGACCAACTGCATGTCCTGCAGAACTGATCAATACTATTCAATCTGCTAGCAGGTCCTTGCCGCATTAGGCTACAGCCGCAATCCAAACAATGAATGGCCGGACACAGAGGGACCCGTGTACAAATGGAATCCCATTAAAACCCAATGGCTCTCAGGGGCAGGAACCTGATGCTGACCCCCCCCTTTCCCTCACCCGAGCACAGCAGCTATTTTATGTTCCTCTGATTGACGGCGGTTTGTTCCCATCCAGTAAAAGAAGCTGTTGTTACCGTGACAACGCTCATGCTACACTGGTGTGGATACAAGCTTGATAAATATGACTCCAGTATACTGAGTTTAGTGGCTGATGTTGAGAGGTCATTGTACTGGCTACAGCATTTCAAAAATGTACTCACACTCACAGACATCAGTGGCATAAATGACTAAATGGCCCGAGTAACAGAGTTGTGTTTCATGACAGACATGTGCTTTTAAGTACAGTTAAAATACCGAGAATATCAACAGTGAGTGGCCATTATTCACATTAACAGCAGAGATTTGAGTTTCTCATTAGAGATTAATAGGATGCACTGTATCTCCCTAATAGACTTGACAGACAACATTTTCATGATGAGCAATTTGCGCACGGCACATCTCCTTTCTACACTATTTTCAATATATCGCATCTAAAAATAGTTTCAAGCAGTGAGATGAAAAGCAGAGAAAGAGAGAGAGCGAGAGAGCGGGGGGGGGGGGGGGACGAAATGAAGAGGATCTTCTGTGTTGTCTGTGATCTCTTTTCTTCTTCTTCTTCTCTCTTCATCAGCAGCGGAGAATCACTAGTCAAAGCATCCCTTGGTTCACAAGCCCTTTTGCATCGCCTGTTGCTTTCTTCAGCCAAATCAGTTTACCTACAAACACAACGCTTTTAAGGTCACCAAGGGAATTCCCTTCTCTCAGTTCATCCCCTTTTAGGTTCTGCTTCATTTCCTTCAGATTGCATTTCACAACGACACGCAGTTCATTTTGGGGAGCCAACTTAACCGTACCTAATGTGTTTGCCAGGTTTAATGTTTATTCCCCTATTAATTGTTGGCTGTTTTCACAGTGAAGTTCTCTCAAATGGACTTGCGGCCTCCTCTAGAAGAGAGCAATCCATAATATGCAGAGGGCAAAAAGTGAAGAGCGGACGAGAGACAGAGAGCAGAAAGAAGTGGATATTTCACCAGGCAAGGCC
>NC_136015.1:18624609-18679609 GCF_048128805.1 Centroberyx gerrardi
TAACCACAATACATAAATATGAATCAGAATTTATGACATGATACCAATGAATTATAGTCACAAGGACACACTATCCAAGAGTCATTTTATGATGATCAACTTGGTGTCTGAAGGTAATTCTGGTCTCTCTGGTAATTCTGTTCTTGTGTGGTTCACTAACTGGTTTTCTGTAAGACCCATGTTTAAAACTATGTTAGGCATGGCCATTGGCTGGACCATGATAACCTTAACAACAGAGCATAATCAAGGAAGGCCACGAGGTAAATACTTTGCACTTACAGGAGAATGCTTGTTATTGATTTATATATCGATTTATGTTAAGTCCCGTCTGCTATGCGATTGACTCACGGGCTCACTGCAGCAGCTATAGTTGATGAAGTTGACGGGTCCTTGGGTTCAGCTACAGCACATAGGCCACAGGCATAGATAATTGATGCAAGTTTGGAAGTTTAGACAAGTTAGGTGATACGTACAGACACATCCACGCCAAGTTGGGGGATATTGTTTTGCGCCTCTGTGTCTCTCAGATAGGGTTTAGAGAGAGCCTCGTCTCCCAGTGTGTGTGCAAAATAGGTCATCCTATTCTGCGACTCCGTGCAAGCGAGCCTCCTTCTTTTCCTGCCCTGATTTCAGCAATATAAACAACTGACAGGAAGTTTTCCCCGGTCTCGCTGCTTCTATCTCTCTAAACAATGCTCCTCATCAGCGTAACCCAGTGAGGTTAAGTAAATAAGTCTATTTTATGCGGAGCGCGAGACAGAGGGATGGTAGTTTTCAAAGTGCTTGTATTTTGGTATTCTAACTTGTGTCATGTTTGATCTGTTTGCTACAGCGCCTTTTGGCTGCCACCCACCAAACACACACACAAACCAACACACACAAGAGCTTGACTTCATGCTTCTCCTTCCTTTACTTGCTCAGCGGGGGACCGTCATACTGAGCTCGCTACCATTTCTAGATCGCGCTGCTCTATCATGCGGAGTATCATCCCTGACGTAGAGCTGTCATGGCCTTCAGGGCTTAAAGATGGTGATGCAAAGGAGCGAGAAGTGGAACAGTAAAAACAAGCCCATCGTTTACTGCAACATGCGTATGCCGGGTGTGCGCGTGCGTGTGTTTGTGTCTCTGTGTGTGTCTGCGTGGGTGAAAGCACGCCTGCATGTGTGGAAATTACTGTAGATATGCCATAAGTCTTTAGATGACGGGAAAGCACAATCCCCCAATTTCACCATGATTATACTGCCGGCGCGATTAGCCCGAGGCTGCTAGCAACATCTATGGTGGTTACCGGCTGTAAAGCGTGACTGAGGCTACAGTATGTCATCGCGCTAAATCACAGGGAATAGACCCGGCATCGCATTTCATATTCCGGCTCTCGACTCGTTTCCGTTGACTGATCAAATAAGCATGCGATATGGAAGAGATGCACATAAATCACCTGTGCAAGTTCGGAAATGCTAATCGAGTTTGTTTGCCTGCACCTCAAGACATCGGTGGGTGTTCCGCCATTGTTTGTACTCTAAATCAGCTACGCTTTCAAGATCTGGTTTACTTTCCTTTTCTTCTTATGTGCTACTTAAGGAAGCAGAGAGAGAGAGAGAGAGTATGAAAGAAAGAGAGCGAGGGAGGGAGAAGGATGGAGAAAGAAAGGCTGAGCGAGAGAGAGAGAGAAAGAGAGAGCGAGAGAGAGAGCTAGAGAGACAGGTACAGGGACGCAGAGAGTGAGAGAGCGCTGAACTACGCTAAGCTCCTGACACTGATAAATACCTGAGGAATGGGACACAGTCGAGAGCTTGGCTACGCCGTCATTAACCTTGTAAAACCTCAGCCTGCGCCGGTGATTAACGACACCCCATTATGTACTATTAAACAGCAGCAGAGGAGGGTCTCCTCGCCCATACCAAAACAGCACAGCGCTGCCGAGGAGCTACCGCTTCCTTGGAGAAACTTTTCCTTGGGCCTGGCGACATTCTCCCACAGGGACCGACGTATAAAAAATTCAGGCCTTTACATTATACATGGAGTAAGAGTGATTTGTTTGCAAGTTCCAGAATGACCCAGTATGGCCTAATATCCTCTGACTGCTGCTCCTTTTGCGTGCCACTTACATGTTTCCCCTCCCCGTCTTGTTCAAAGGCCTGTTATTGTTTATTACAATAGAAACTCTGTGGAGTCCCCGTAGAGGGCTCCGCGATAAGCAAAATACTCCGACACAGAAAGGAGGATTTTACCATATGAAAGGCGGGGGGGGGGGGGAAAGAAAGGAGTGGAGGAGAAAAATGAAGAGAGGAACTGGGAAACGGATGAAGCGAGAAAAGATAGAGGTGCCGGGACGGGGTGGAGATGCAGGGGAATGGAGAGTGTGGGTGTGTGTGTGTGAGAGAGAGAGAGAGAGGGAGGGAGGGAGGGGAAGGAGAGCGGGGCGGGCGGGAGGGGAAGATAAAGGCAGTGCTGTATTCCCTGATGTGGCTTCTCTGTGTTGGCTCTTCGCAGCTCCTGCTCCAAGGATTACTGCATTTACACTTCAGCTTAAAAATAGCCCCCGTGATAATTTATTTAGCTGGAGCACGCCATCCGGCATTGTGTTCCCAGAGAATAGTTTCTATGAGATTCTTGCTCTCTCTCTCTCTCTCTCTCTCTCTCTCTTTAAAACATTCCTCTCTCTCCCTCTCTCTCCTCCTGTAGTTTAGCTGTGATATTCTCTTCCTCTTCATATCTATTTTTCTTAATCTCCCATTCCCCAAGAAACTCAATGTCACCTTCTCTTCTCCCTAAAAATCCCAAAGCAGCACAGTGGCTACATTTAAGTAACGGAGTAACCTGGTTAATGGCCATAGTCCGGTTAAGATCTATTTAGACTCATTTGTTTACATGCACCTTTAATACCCTATCATTGAGTATCCCGGTTGTCATGAATAAACCAGTTAACAGAATATTCCTGTCCACCTGTGGTGTACCGCCCACAAACAGTCCACCAGCAAAAACATATCAGAAGGTGTGAAAAAAAAAGATGAAATATGCTGCCATATTTTTTGTTGACATCAAAATGTACCCATAATGCTGTGTGAGTCAGAGTTTGTGCGAGTCAGGCGGCAAAAAAACAAAAGTGAAAGATGTTAACATGCCACAGTCACTTGTTTAATATCGGAGTAAGCCAGGCAGCATCTTAATCTGGTTTCTTATAATCAGAGTATGAGCTTAACCGGGTTATTCTAACCAAGTTATCATGTTTACATGCGTCAACCCAAAACCGGGTCACTTGACTAACTGGGTTATTCTCTGTGCATGTAAACGTAGCCGCTGAAGCCATCATACATGAGAGAAATTAGCTTTACCACATCAGCTCCCTCAGCCAATGATAAACCGCTCAAGCGAAGAAAGGAAGTCTATCAGCGCAGTGTGCTATCCAGTTTGCCCTTGGGATACGCCTGTTGAGTGTACTTTGAGCATACTTCAAGAAAACGATCCCCTCAAGTCGCTCAGCTGATACGTCAGCCTATCAAGGCTTGAACAGGGCATGTTCAAAGTCAATAGCACTTAAACATAAGATATGAGAGGCCTTCAAACAGCAAAGACAAAAAGGCTTGGTTGCTATTTTGGAACGGGAAAAGTGCTTCAGTAGCTAAGGTTAAAGGGGATCATCAGTCTTCGTGGCACAGCGAATCTCATTTTCCGCAGAAATGTGATGACTCGACAACAGGGAGGACGGCAGTGATGTAGATGGTGGGAGAGGGGAAGTGGGCCTCACAATAAGGAAGGAATCGCAATGTTTTGCACTCAGCACTTTCTCCCTCTTTTTCTGCCTCTCTCTATCTCACTCTGTGTCTCTCGCTACAGCAACCTTGAGGGCTGCTGGTGAATAATGATGACCTCACACGGCGCCACGGCTCTGAGACATTGACAACTCTTATATCCCAGTGTGACTGTGGTAATGGGATCTTATTCCTCTCTATCAGGTCTCTGTGACTCTGCCAACCATGAGCATTTCTATGGTGAAATGGCGGCGTTGAATGTTGCCTTGTGTTCAAGCGCTGAAACGATTAATCAGAAAGTTAGAGGCAGGGAGACGGAAGGGAAGCTCTAAAACGCATTCTGTAATCTTTTTACAGTGCAGTTCCAAACGTTTACCGCATTGTGTTAGTTTGATAACACAATTACACAACTTGTGTGGAATTGCCGTTAGCATACTGCGACAAGAAGAAGAAAAAAAAGACGAGAGATTTTGCTTTGTGTTTTCCTCAATTTCCATTTAATCTGACTCATGCATCCATTCTGTCCCTGAAGGCACCATTGTCATTGACAGTATCATTATCCTCTCTCACACAGTGACATCTTTCAAGAAGCAGCTTTCAGCAGCTGGACGGCCAGATCACCAGTCAACAGAGGACCATTATCTAAACCATATAAAACTTCTCAATCTAACCTACATGAGAGATGCAGAAGTGATCCAGCTCTCTCTAGTCTCTCTGGGGAGATGCTGTGTATACGCAGAAGATAAACCCAAGTGCAATAAAGCCTCCCACTCAGCCATATAACCAATCACCATGGAAGGAGAATTTCATTTTCCTCTCTACTGAAAACTTTTGGAAACACTTTTATTCCCCTCGAGTGGCTCTGGGATTTCAAGTTTAAACTAATTTGCTTGTCTTGTAATTAAATAAGAAATCAATTCTACAAACAATTAGTTCCGCCGGAGAAAAGCTAGTAGTACTTGTTTATGTGTGTCTTTGAGTGTTTGTGTGTGTGTAAGGCATACAAGTGCGCCTGCGTGTGCATGTGTGCAGGCACGTGCGCATTTTTCATGTGTGTCTGTGGGTGTTGTGCGTAGGATCGTATCATTCGAGGTTGATTGCAAACTTTTTTTTTTTCCTGTTTTACGAGGCAGAGAGGCAGGAAACTGTGGGCGCACTTTAATTATCACATTCTAGTCCATGGTTAGAGCGCTTGCAATGCATGCAGGAATTACATTAACACATATTTTTTAGATAAAATAGGAACAATGCAGGAACAACAATGGCATTAAGGTTAGTAATTACATAAAGGAGCTAACCGGAGATTTTGAGCTCCTGAAGGGCATAGCTAACGCAGAATGGGAATTCACATTAGTCACACTTTTTTGCTACAGTCCAATCATTATTTATTATTTATGAACAACTCATACAAAGCAAGAAAGCAGACACCCAAGACCTGAATCTGCAATGTCATCAGGCAAAAATTCTGGAGTTGCTCCATAGTAAATAAATTAGGGAAGATGGTAAAAGTGACAGGGAGACACTCAGGGGGGTTTTTCTTGAGACGAGGGTACATTTCATAGTTCAGAATTCTACTGTAGAATAAAACTCATTTGGATTTAAAAACTCCAATATTTTGGGCTTAAAGGAAAATCCCCCCCTTGGATCCTCTTACACTGTTATATATCATCAGTCTGTGGTGTTCAGTGCATTCCAGGAGTTATTTTGTGATGAAGTGTTGTAATTTACTTTGTTGGTGTTCCCACTTTCCTTCAGCCTGCCTCATCTACTTCTACTTCAGTGATTTGCTACATTTCCCAGAATGAATTTCAGCAACTCCCAGAGAACGGGCGTGAACTTCATGCATTCAGTACTTGTAGGTGGAGAAAGCAATAACAATAACGATAGCGACTGAAGACTTTTCAGCAATTAAACTCCATTGTTTGGCTAGTTATCCGCGGGAATAAGAAAAATACACACAACAACAAAATGGGCCAATAAGTGCAAGTTACATCACCAATGACTGCTTTTTGTTTTAGCACTTAAGTGTTTTGGGGTAGATCTTTCCTTTAATTAAAATAAGTTTCCCATTCATTGTCAGTGGAGCAGCAGATTTTCACAGATACCCATTGGACTGCCTGAGACCATAAAATCAGCTTATTAATAAAGTGGTATTACTCTTTAAAAACAATGGCAAAACGTTGCCTTCAGTCAAAACTTAAGCAATTTGAACCGTTTTTTTTTAATGAAAACAATGCTTATGCAATGTGATATGTTGTGTTGCAATTTTAATATCTGTTGAATGTGTAAAAACCTGATGCAAAGTCCTCACTTGAAAGAGTTGGAACTTGGCTTTCACACCGCGCAAGGCGGCGGACAGTCTGCTGACACAGAAAATGTGCCTACCAGCTCCTCACACCCTGGCTGTAGTAAAGTAAATCAGGGGCAGCGATCGTGTATTCTGCGCGTACCGCCCGCCCCTGCTGACTCTGTAGCTTTAAACGTGTATTTACCAGCTGGGGGTCTGAATACACGACGAGGCTCCTGGATCCCCAGCGGGACCGTACCTGCCACTGCTACACCACATCGCCCTTGAGCGAGACACTTTAACCTTAGCACAGCACACAGTAGAATACGCATCGCATCAAGCTGGCTGTGTGTAAATGGGTATTATGTTAGTGTCAGGGTGTGTAGGTCCCGGTGGATTAGGGAGGAGGGGGTGGTGGTGGGGGGAGGCTGGTCTGCAGGCTATGGAGGAGCCATATGATGAATATTAATCATCGTATGTGCTGCAGAGCCAGGGAGAGACTCTGGAGACGGTAGTGAAGCATCACCTGGAGGGACCTACTATACATTCATTACCCATCAATGCTGCTGTAGCTGCTGCTGCAACAGGGCCCCATGTCCCAGCATGCCCTCCAGTTAGAGTACAGTAGTTGGGAGATTTACCGCGTGTGCGCGTCCCTATTACGTGCACATTACACTGTGTGTGACAATAGCGCCCCGACTGCGTGATGGGATGGGGCTGCTCGCCGGCGTGTGTCTCCACGCTGCGTGTTTGTCTCTAGATAACACACTCTCCAGTGCCTACCTGTAGGTTTGTAATATGTCTGGGTCAACAGACATTGCGAACACAGAGGGAGGTTAATGTGAAGCAGATAGTGTATCTTCTAGCAAGCGGCGGTATTTGCCAGGTGTATTAGATTCAGTCAGTGAATGAGGCTGGCTAAAAGAACTGGGCAAAATGCATCTATTGCTGAGAGAGAAAGGCGCAACACGCTCTTGTCTGCAAATATGTCTATTTGGAAAACTGTTTTCAAACATTTGAGATGCTTGAGATGTGATTGATTTTAATTGCCTGACACTTGAACGGCCTCAAAATTGGGAGCGCCTCTTATAATCAAGCACTCTTCTTTTTTTTAAATGAGAGAGCAGAGTTATTCCTGAACCTTAATCTGTGACACTGATGAAAAGATGCTTCTGGAGGATACGCAATGAGATCTTTTGCTTGCTAAAACTGTTACATACCACACTGCAAATGACTATACTACTACTACACTAGTTTCTATACTTAACTGTACATTACATGCTATGCTATAAATTACTACAAATTTCATTTAGATGTGACATCGTATCATACTGTATTTGCCTGTCTTTTGCAGCTTAAGGAGAGAGCTGTTCATGTTCACAAATCCTGAATTGAATGCTGAACTGCCACATGCCATACCAATAACACATTTGACTTCTTAAATGTAGAGGCATTTCCTTTTAAATGGGGTTAGTTGAAGGCTGCAGTAGTTGTCCTTCACTGACAACCGCAGTAATGGTAGCAGAATTGATTACTGTAGTATATAGTAAGTGTTACATGAGTACACTACACACAGACTAAATTGAAGTGCTTCTACATCGTGCCTAGTGCTTTTGCATTGAAGAGGCAGGCAGGAGAGGGATAGATATCCTATTCACCTGTCCTCTATGTGACAGGTAGGCTTTTATGTAAATAGATAGCTACAGTCAATTTGTACGGTGCAGTCTACTGGCGTGGGAGTAAAATCGACTGCTTCTTCAAAAGTATTGAGCTCTATGAAAAGCAGTCATTTTTATTTTAAACCAAGACGGGTCTGTTTGGGAAGTGAAAGTGAAAAGAGGGAACATTTGCACAAATGATGACTAATCGTCAAAGCCTTATTCGCGCACGCCTCGCAAATAAACGTGTCACCTGTTTTCACCGCCTACTTGACACTGAGTAATCACACAGTGAGAGACATCTGCCATGTTACTGGATGGCAGTGTTTCCTCCGACATTAGTCCCGGCCAATCAGGGGGAAGTGACTGCCGCAGGAAGAACAGAGGGGCTAGGACTGACCTCATGAACCCGCTAACACCATGGGAAAAAAATCATCAGATGTTGGGAGAATGATGTACACACTCTGAGAATTTTCACTCATCTGGTCGAAGATTTTTATGCAAACAATTGAACAAAATGCCACTATGGTGCTGCTGATTCCTGTGATGACCCATCCTTTTTTTTCCTCCTAGTGGAGACGGAAGATAAGCCCTCCTCCCTCCAGCCAGTGCACCTTGGCATGACTATGACTGTACGCCGTAGTAAAATGTCAAGTCTAGGCCCTCGCAGCCGTACAGCAGAACACCTGCTACGGGCACAAATAATACACTAACTGTTCACCAAGTAGGAAGAGGGAGGAGGGAGAGAGACTGGGCTTTTGGAGAGAAAACAACATCGAGACAAAGAAACAGAGAGAAAAACGGTGGCAGAGACAGAAGGAGGGAGAGAAATAGGAAAGGTGGGCGAGCGAAAGAGAGGAGAGATAGAAGAAAGGGATCGAGGGATTGAGGCAAAGTAATAAAACGTGGTAGAGCAGGACTGCAGACCTGGGCTGCATAGCATTTGAAAATAAATATTGGTTGATTTAGTCTACTTAAGGGCCAGATGGTCCATAGAATTAGATAGCAACAAAATAAGCACCTTTTGAAAGTTTTGAAAGTACATGCGTCTAAGTTAGTGTACATTGTTTGTGCCAACTTAACTGATACTAATTGTCCTGTTGCAGTAAACCCCACCCATCTGGTACTGCATGTAGGTTAAAACAAACGCTGTGAATAATTCACATATGCTGTTTGACCCAGGTCTACAGGAGGAGAAGCTATAACAAGTGGGGTGTGTGAGATGCAGGCACATCGGACACAAACCACTACGCTTATGAGCAGCAATTATATCTCCTTCTATTAACACCCCTCGCTTTTCTGTCTCTCCAAGTGCAAGGGGGGAGTCAGGGGAGAACTCGCCGAGGCAGTGATGGAATTGCAAATCAATTTTTCCTTAAGCACCTATGATAATCACTCCCTTTACAAGGAATGGGACTTGTGTATATTACTGCCTCCACAAAAAAATCCACAGAAGGAATTACCCCGTGGGTTTTAATTGCGGGTTACGGAATTATAATTTAATTTCAAAAGCACAAACAAACAAATCTAAATTGAATGAAGGTGCTTTAATACTGAGGTGCAATATAATCACACCATGCACTTTGCATTGATAAGTAGCTGAAGCAGAATAGTTGAAGCATTTTGCATATGTGTAGTGGTCCTACATACGTGTTCATGTGGCTATGCATCAACCTGCACGTTTACGCCTACTTGTGTGTGTGTGTGTATGTGTGTGCATGTGCGACTGTGAGCTATGAGGCAGTGTATCAAAAGCAGCAAGCTAACAATATTTGCTTGGGTGCCTCTTTAAATGAATCATCAGTCATATTGAGAGAGCAAGAGGCACTTAAGCAAAATCTACTTGGCCTGCTCTATGCGCAGACAGGAGTAAAGACAGACAGTGCTAAGCCCACCGGCGTTAAATGAAAGGATTTCACTCTTCATTACCGGCGGAGGAGAAAATGAGTTTGTCTTCATGGATCAGTGGCCGCAGGGCAAGCAGGTAGTGTACAAACCATCTCACACCTCACTCTGACAACCAAATAACCCAAACGGCTCCAGAAATCAAACCAAATAACCCACCGATCCTGCGCAGCACAGCGCCATCGCTCGCAAGCTAACTACGATTCAGCCTGTTAGTCAGCGAGAGGGAGTTGACGGACGAATAAGAATTACAGTCTTCGCCTCTTTATCTGCTTGCTCTGTTTGAGACCGCACGGCTGTGATTGATGGGTGAATGCAGGCCTTAATTTGTAGGAGGTGGAGAGACGGGAGGGAGGGCGCTTGACAGAACAGGAACAAAGGTAGAGGAGATATAGACAGAAGACAGGAGGAGAAAGGAGACGCGGAGATCCATTGTTTGTCCTTATCAGAGATAGCCTGCCAGTTGTTGGTGCAGAGGAGCGCTGGTGTCTGTTTGAATACTGTAGCTGCACATAAGGAGTCTCTACAGCTCACTCAGCAGCATTCTTTACGTCTGCTTCCATTGCAAAGACACAAATTCGTACCATTTTACAGTCTGTTGACAGTGGAGACAACCCAATATTTAAAAGCTAACATGGCTACCATTATGACAGGCTGCTCTGGATGGGAATCTCTGAGTGTGTGACCAGCTAGTGTGTCTTCACCTCCTCACCGTGTATCGACACACACTCTCTCCTCTCTTCTTCCCCTTGCAATGTCCTCAAGTTGCCGTCTTCCCTCTCAGTCCTCCCTCATCCCCTCTCAACTTGGCTCTAATACTGTTTGCACTTTCCCCTCTCCTCTCCTCCTTCACTCTCACTCTTCATTCCTCCATTTCCACCCCCTCCCCTCCCCTCCCCTCCTCCCTCTCTCCTCTAGCTCTTGTTTTCTCATCCCCGCATCCCCAACTGTTATGTCTTCGTCTTATTTCTCTTCCCTCTCTCTCTCTTTCTCTCTCTCTCTCCGCTGCCTCTCGTTTTCTCCTTAAGTTCCCCCCTTCCTTCCCCGGAGTCTCCAGTGTGTTAAAGACACCAGGCTGGCAGGTAATTACTGTCTGAGCCTAAAGATCTTAATCAAGGTGTGGGTGTGATAGAGTCAGTGGCCTAGGCGACCGTTTAAGGAGCGTTTAAAGCACACTTTTCACTCGACAATACCACGGCAGAACACTTATGTAAGATTATGCATACTTGCACAAACTCCTGCACACATGCAAATGTATGCAGGCGAGCACACACACTCTTTAACACACCGACACATACACAATCACACGCACTCGCTGGGATACACTTCCCTCTCGCTCCAACCTGCAATTACACCAGCAGCCACTTCAGGGCAATTTGGAAGCTGCCATGATAAACTAAGGTGTTTACATCATCGAAACCGCGCTGCACTCGGAGGAGAAAATAAAAGGGGAAATTAGTGCCGTACGTCACATGTCAAGATCAAGAAGGAGTGCTGACTTCAGTAAACTCTGTGTTTTCATGCGATACTGATGGAGCCTTCTCCAGGTTTACTTACGGTACGCGATCGTGTGTAAACAAGCGAAGCGAGAGAATTCTCCGTTGTTCCGTGCAAGGGGAAAAAAACGGCGGGGTTCGGTTTGTTTTACATGACAGCTCAGCAAATAGAGGATATAGAAAAATGCAAGCTATGGGCTTCATCTCTGCCAGCATTGTGGAAAACTAGACCTGACAAACTGCAGTTTATTGTACTTTCAGCTGTATATCACCTGAAAGTCATTACAGAAACCAAACACTGTAAATGATGGTTTATGTCACATGCCGAAGATGCCAAGGATGTGCTGTAAAATGTTTTCTGTTGCAAAGTACGAGGCCATTGTATTGCACCTGACTGAATAATGTTTGGAATTTATTTCATGCTTTTCATCCCACTCATGGCACATTGTTCCACTGTACTGCTGGACTGTCAACCCCCCTCTACAGCTGCACTCTTACTGTATGCCATGCTACCTGATTGCACAAAGTGACAGATTGCTGAATGCATAATATGTCCAGTGATATGAATGTTTTGCACTGAGTTGCACGTATATATATGTAGCCTTGAGTTCCTGTTGTCTCGGTACCATGTTTACATAAGATGAACTTCAAAATTAGTCAATATGTTCTCCATCGTCACCCAATACAAATTCCTGTACATTCATTGTACTTTGTGAATAGAGTGATTCTATTTTTCAATGCTATTACACGACTGTTTCAGTACTTATATGTCAGCTGCTGATTACTTTCACTTTAAAGAAACCCTCGAAACTTGGTCAAAACTGCAGGCTCTTGAGACCGATTCCCCTTACGTCTTGCTCTTGTATGGCTGTAAACAATTAGCTTATAACCGCTGGAGGGAAATACACTCCCTGCTGCTGCCATGCATGAGTCATACAAGCTCTCAGGATAAGTGCATTTATTCCTCGAGAGGTGGCGAGCTGATGTCTCAAGACAGCAACATTCTGTACGCTCTCTGCGGAATAAGCCGGTAAAAATGAGATGCCACTATGATTAATAACCATAAAAATATATGCACATATTCGAGTTGAGGTGGCAACAATATGGACGCCGAGCAGCCAACGATGACAAAGTTAAGCAATTTCTGTTCCGAAGGATATGTGCAGCCATGCACATCGCGGGGTAGCCATTTTCTATAAAATGTAATTTTCAGCAGGAGCGTATAGGTATTCCTGGAGTCCCAGTAATCACACAAACCTTCTTCCAAAACACAGCCGACGAAACCGCAATCAGGCTGGATTCAGAGATGGGCGCAAGTGTGTGTATGCAAGTGAGTCGGTGTTTGTGTGTGTGCATGTATTTTCATGCACCCTTGAGTGTGTGTGTTTATGTCTTTTTGCGCGTGTGTGTATGTGTAGTGCATGCTTGTCTCCTTTGCTATTCTCCATCAGGCTGTGTGCTGTCAACCGGTGTTGTATAGTGTGGAACCATCCGATCAGTCTCAGGGAATGAAGTGTGTGTGTGTGTGTGTGTGTGTGTGTTTTTGTGTGTGTGTGCATGGCGGATGGCCACCACTTCTCTCCCAGGAGCCAGTTCACTTTAATTGAAGCTCCACTGAAACACAAGCCTGGGCAATAGCTCACACAACAGTGTTATCTCCAGCATCTCTGTCTCCCATAGAAATGGAATTAGACTGACAGCCACTGGCCTGCAAAGCTGCAGTGTGACAAACACACACACACACACACAAAAATGCACTGTCTCTCTCGCTCACTCTCACACACACACAGAAAACAACAGATACACACATAAGCGCACATACAGCAGCACAGATTAGTGCACATACACACACACACACACACACACACACACACACACATTCAAGGACACAGTGTGATAGAGTGGCTGTGCTTCTCCATCAACCCAGAAATCTCATATTGGTCTGCCTCATATTGGCCTGAGCTACTGTGAAGGAGAGAAAGACAGAGAGAAAGAGAGAGACAGAGAGAGAGAGAGAGAGAGAGAGAGAGAGAGCGAGAAGATGGAAAATGGAAGGATCAATGGAAGGAGAGTGAGTGATGAGGATGAGAGGAGAGGCGAGGGTGGAGATGGAGGAGAGAAGATGAGGAGGAGAGGAAAGGGGGAGGGAAAAATGTGAGGGAGAAGATGAGGAGAGGTAGAGGTAGAGATGATGAGAAAGGAGCAGAGGGTGGATGTGTCGACAGAAAACTAATAGTTATCCTCTCTGTTACTCTGTTTCCTTGTTCAACCTGGGTTAAGGTTGAAGGTTAATGGTTGGTCCTTGTTCAAGTCTGTTAACAATGGACAACACTGATTGCTTCTATTGGGATTTTTACCCATTTATTAAAAAAGGAAGACAAGCGGGTAACAAACTAGCCTCCTGCCAGGAAGAAATAGGTTCTGTGCTCACTCAATATGGCTTTTCGTTACCTTTACTTTAACATGCTAAGCTTAAACCAGATCAGCGATTTTCCTTTCTAGGCAGGCATTCTGCTCTTGTCCGAGTCCGTACAGTGCATGGCAGTGTCTCACGCTCAATAGTTAACCCTAATTATTCCTCTTTGACTCATCCACGGTTAGCACAATGTTTCATCAGAGCAGGCTGGCAATCCTACTATAAAATGAGGAAAACTCTGTCCTTCTGTCTGTCTGTCTGCATCCATTTTCCTCCTCAATGGGTTGGCCAATCAATCTGAAACTGCACATGGGCATTGAGCACTGGCATAGGCAGGGACTGACGAAGTAGATTTTTCCATTTTCCCAAATTTACGCTGTTTATGCGCTTTTTTGGCAAGTCTGCACGTAGTTGTGGCGTGCGCATTCCCGGGTATGGACTAGTACTGATTGACACATTGATAATGTTCGATGATATCAAAAGCTCGCGGTCGGTTGAAAATGCTTATGAGGAATGTCAGGGAAACACCACTATCGATCTGCTATCACTGTTGTTAATGGAAACCAACATGCCAACATGTATAGATTGACATGAACATGTATCATCAAAATCTGACCTGTCTCAGGAGGTGTAGTCGTGCAAGATTATTATCCACTGACATCAATAATATTCCCTTGTGATTTACAAATATGATCAAAGAAAAGCATAGCATTGAATTGTCAATTATTAATTACCCACCAACCCCTCTGGCAGCCCCCCCCCCCCGCCGCCAACTCCATACCATGACCTGAGCTTCAGCAATCCAAGGTCACACGATACCAAGCAGTAGCCATATTTCTACCCCCCTGCATATTTAAATTTTCAAATAATCCACTAATGTATTCCCATCATTATGGCCTGCATAATGCGCAGCAGGACACTGTTTAGCATTCAGTAAACACCTGCTTGGCCCCAAATCATATTTCGCTCCAACTCTTCGTCAGCAACTCTTCCCGAGGAGAGCGGAGGAGTTGCGGTGCAGAGGACAGGGGGAGCAAGAGGGGCTATTTGTATTCCGCTAATCCTCCGGTACAGTGCTGCAGAGGGTAATGGGGGTTAACAGGACTTTCACTTGAACACACGCTGCGCTCCCTGCTCCCAGTGAGCTCCTTAGAGGCCAGAGGAAGGTGCGCCTCCAGATACACACCCCTCCATCGCCCTGCTCGCCCTCTGCTGCTGCCGCACTCTGATGGGGTTATGAAGGTGGGGGTGAGGGTGGGAGGGAGGGAGGGAGTAAGAGCTAGAGGAATGGATGGACGGAAGGAGTAAAGAAGAAGAGGGATGTAGAGTTGAAGTGGGAGTGGTGGTAAACGGACACAAGTGGCCATAGTATTATTATGTGTTGTTGATGTGTTGCTGATACACGACACTCTTGCAACAGACACAAGGGGATGCGTGCACTCGAGCACGTGCACACACACACACACACACACACACACACCCATACACACACACACAATTGCTGCAGGGCAAAGAGAGCAAAGGATCAAAAGACTCCCAGATGTAGGCATTACAGTCAGTAACTCTCTCTCTCTTTCTCTCTCTCTCTCTCATGAGATTTCCCCTCATATCCCATGGATGTATGAACAGGGAGGCATTCATCAATTACTTAGCTCTGTTATCACAGTGGAAATTCACATCTAATGCATTTATGCTTATCTTATATAATTTTGATATACATCATCATATATATATGATGATGATACACTATTCTCTCGAATATAATGTGCAAACCTTGGAAACAGCAGTCTATACTTGGGCAGAGAGAAAAAAAAACAACATTTCTCAGAATCTACATTTGTAAATTATTGATTGTGAATGTATAGAGCACCCCTCCCCTAAATCATATATTAGTCTTACATTTGCACATTCCATTTACCCATCATGCGGTAGCTTACTTTATGAATTCACTGAGTAGGAAGAGATTTGACCCCAGGCCTGCAGCGCAGCCATTAAGTCCATAAAGAGAATATATTATGATGTCTGAGAGGATGAGGAGCTCCAGTACTGTCACCGACGCCATCATCCTAAATCATATATTAGTTTTACAAATGTACAGGTTTAGAATATAGTTGAGCTTCTAATTAGCCTTGGAGTTCCCTCTGAGGTGGTTATGATGGGAGATCTATAAGAGAACATTATGGTGTCCATGTTAATAAGCTCAGCTCAGCTCACATTTTATTGCTCTGTAAAAAGTCATGCAAGACAGCGGCAATTAAAAAATCCCAAGTCAACGATTTCCGTCATTTTTTTATGTCGTACATAAAACTACTTTGTACAGTATGTGGTCTGGTTGTTACTCAGACTGTTCTGTATATTGCATGAAGAGTTTTGTTCCAAAATGAGGTATACGCATTTTCAAAAAAGGTAATATCTTCTCAGTAGGATTGATAGCACAACATTAAAACAAATGTTAGTGCTTTGTATCGGATATTAGGTGACTTCAGTCCTTGGCTGACAAAATGTTAACACTTTTACTTTTTAGCATTTTGGAAATGTAGATATGAAACTCATTCTGACTGTTGCCTCAATATTTTCAAACATTTTTTTAAGATTTCTTCCCATTTCTGACATTATTTTTAAGGGATTTCTGCTTTCATGTATAGTAAGTGGTACCAAGAAAGATGGAGAAGAGGAAGGAGATTACAGGAGATGTGCTTAAGGCCATGAACCACTTTCAGGAAGACCCAGGTTCAAGTCCCCCATGTTAGCAAGCATCCACTCTGCTGAAGTGTCCTGGAGCAAAAACACTGAATCCCTATCAGCTGCAGGAGAGTTGTTCTCCAGGTGATTGCTTTTCTCACCTCCGTGTGGAGTGAAAAGAGAATTTCCTTGCAGGGATTAAGAAATTATCAAAGTATTATTACATGTTATGCGCTCTAGCTTCCAGAGCCACCTGCACACCCTGATACTACCATAATTTCTTTCAGTGTGGGCACTTTCTGTCCTTTTGGTTGCCGTGAGTCAGTCGTTTAACCCGGCTTACGGCTTTCTACGTTAAAAGACACTAACGCTTCCACGATTAATGATTCCATGTGATTGGCGGCCCCCTTCATTCTCATCTGGGACTTCATGAAGCAAACTGACATCCTGTAATTTACACTGTTACAACAGCATTCATTAGGAGAGGGACAGGAAATTTAAGAGAGTGAGAGAGAGAGAGAAAGAGAGAGACAGAGCGAGCAAGAGAGGTTGAGACAGAGGCAGAGAGAGAGAGAGAGAGAGAGAAAATCTTGAATAAATATGTACAACAATATGTATATAACTGTCAATAGTATGTCTTACACTGCCATATTGCACTTTGTGTGTGGTCTTTTTGTCTTTGCACTGTGTTTACACATTGTGAGGTTGTCAAAATGTCTCTGCAGCAGTGCCACCAAAACAAAGTTATTATTTATTGCACTTGGCAATTAACGCTACTCTGATTTGGGAGAGAGAGACTGAAAGAGTGACCCTGTGATTAGAGAAAGATTCACTCGCTGTTGATGTCCACCAATACTTGATTGCTCTGACCCTGCAAAGGCAAAGCGAGGACACCGGAAGACTAGACATCCTCAAGAGGCCCTTAGGAGAATATGAGAGAATAATAAGACTCTCTAATTTAACCCAGGCTATAGACATTCATTAAAATGAGAGCAATGTCAAAAGAACAGGGTAATTGATATGGCTCACAGGAAGAAAAGGTTGTTTTCAAAGCGTCAGGTTGGCTTCAGAGGGATATATAGTTAGAACAGTGGTGTTCAAATGAAGGGCCAAGAGTCTGCAGGTTTTCTTTTCAACTAAAGCCTGCACCAGGTGATTTCATTAATTAGCACACCTACAACCAGAGAGGGAACAGCTAATCAGTGAAATCACCTGCTGTAGTCTTTGGTTGGAAGGAAAACCAGACTCTCTGCCCTCCATGGCACATGACTGGACACCGCTGATTCAGTATGTTCAAAAGCGCTAATCAAAAAAGATCTGAACTGTGAGAATAGTGATTAAAACTTAACATATGGAAAGATGTGGTCTAGTCAGTGTTTTGTTGACGCTGCCGTATTGAATCCAAAAACAGCATTTCATAATAACCACAGACATCTCACCTGACTTTGGAAGAAAAGGAACGATATTTAAAAAAGATCGAAGTGATTGGGGAACGTGACCGTTACTCTCTGCCACCAACATCGCTGACATCACTAAAATCTGCAGATAAACCCCCTATCTGAAGTTTCATCATATTTACAGCACTTAACTCACTACATCTTATTCACAACCTGTCTCCATATTCCGGTGAAAACGGAAAAAAGTAAAAAAGTTAAAAAGTACTGATACATTTCAGTATTTCACTTCTGGGTGGGTGAAGCTTTCTAAAAGTACTTTAGTCTTCAAGTTGTTCCTGATTACCAGGCAGGTAAGATAACATGATGTTTATAAATTGTACATCTTCTCTTTATTAGCGGGCAAACAATGGAATTTCACCCCCTTCATCCTGACATGAGTATTAGAACCAACGGCAGAACGTATGACAGCCATTTTAATTGGTACTCTGTGAGTGAAGTGCATTATTTAATAAATTGGCGATGGTAGGTACATTCTCTTTCTAGCTGTACGTTTATTTTGGGAGTCCATATCAACAGTGATGTCACTACAAGTCATGGATTCTTTCAACAAGACTTTCTTTCAAGACTTTCAACAATATACTATCTATATTCAATATTCTACAATGAACTCTCTACAATTCTCCATCTGAACTCAAGTATAAAGGTGCACAAAATCATTCAAAAATTCAAAAAGACCTTGACTGTCTCTTTGCCAGGACGAGATGGTAATTTGGCGGTGCGTGTGTTCGTGTGTGTGTGTGTGTGTGTGTGTGTTAGTCCCTTGGTGTCAGGCCCTGATGTGTCTTTTCTCATCCACCCTGGCCGGCCTCTTCACTCAGACAGCCGACCCGCATAAGGTCACCTGAGAGCCCTTCAGAGGTGGCGTGGAGGGAAAGGTCATCGTTTCAAAAACACAACCTTCGCCTCGGAGAAGAAGATGAAAGATGATGAGTGCTTCAGTCCTCTCCTTTGTTTTGTTTTGTTTTTTGTTTTTTTTTAACATGGGCGCGTGTTTGAAGTTCCAAGGAAGCTTTCTCATGCGTCCCGTCTCCTTTTCTGTCTGGGTGTGTTTTTGTGTTTGAAGCTTCGAGGAACCGCACACACACACACACACACACACACACACACCAGTAGGAAACCCTATTTCTATTCCGGCAGTGTGAGTAATAACCTCGACCTGAGCAACTGGCTCTGACCACATCTGCCCTGCTATCATGGAGGAGAGCGCTCCGGAGAGACAACATATTCTTATTCTCCTTGCCCGCTCTGCCTGGCCGGCCTCTCTTTTCAATAAGACAGTATTAATGCCATTTTTGGTACTTTTATATAAAATCTGGCCCTGGCCGGGTAGGCGCATCAACAGAAATAGCAAGGGATCCGCGCTCAATATCTTTGTCAGATAGTATTGTAATTGTGTGGGGCTAGGGTGGCAGAGCAGAGAGCCTTGGTTTGGATATTGCCTGGTTAGATTTCCCTTGAGCCCGCTGCAGCCTAAGCAGTCTCTCTAGGTCTCTCTGTCTCTCTCTCCTCTGTCCCTCTCTCTCTCTGTCCTCACCTGTCTCTCTGCGAGTCTCTGTCGCTTTCTCTGCCTCTGTCTCGCTGTCTCGCCTACTCCGCCGTGGCAAGAAAACAAGCCATGCCTCTCGCTCTCACACTTTGGATGGAGAAATGTGACACGAGAGCACATGCTCACACACACACACACAAATGCATTTAGAAGCCCACCCACCCACACCCACATCGCACGACTCACCTCAGATAAATGCACCCACAATAACAGGCCTATAACACATTTCAAATTGAAGCAGTGAATTAGGCACCCGTGGCAATACGAAAGAGCGAGAGCAAGAGAGGAGAGACAGTAGTGCGAGAGATAAAGAAAAAGCGTGGCCGAAAGGAAGAAAAGAGAGAGATGTTTAATGAGCGAAGGTTAGAAATGAAGCAAGCAGCAGTAATCCGGTTCAGGGATGATAGTGTCAGCACTGCAACTGCCTTAATCATTTCCTTCTCACACCGTCCTATCTCACTTTCTTTGTCTGTTTGCTGCTTGGTCTCCTTGTTTCCCTCCATCTCCCTCCCTATTTCTCTGCTGTTGCTCCTCCGTGTGTCTGTTCATTTCCACTTGGCTGGAGAGCGAACGGCGGGGCCTTAATTCTCCCGCTGCAGCGCGGACTAGCCGGCTAGAGACACAGGGCCATTTTAGGAAATAGGATTAAGGGGGGAAAAGTTCAGAAGTGCAGGAGAGGAATAAGACAGCGAGTGACAGTGAGTGAGAGAGGGAGAAAGAGAAAGCATAGAAAAAGGGATTATCAGAAAGAGATGGAATGTGTTGGACTGAAGCAGACACATCTCATGTTCTTTTGCGGGAGATGAAAAATGTTGTATAGCGATGGGAGAGTCAGGCAGAGGGCTTAACGTGTCTTCTCTGTATAAGGTCTGGGCTGTAAATACGGAGGTGATGAATAAGTCAACGTCGTTGGCTGCTGCTCTGGATAAAACTACGCAGCTGCACGCTTCCTTTTTGCCAGAGGCTGAATATTTGAAAAGGTCACTTGATGACAGACCTCAAGCTTAAAATGACAATGGGCTAATTTACAAAGGGCCGCCAGTAAGGAAAAGTTAGCTAATGCATTTTAAAGGCGTCTATGAAAGGTTGTAGATTATGGGTAAGAGTTTGAAAAAGTGTAGGTCTTTGCAGACAGGCTCCCCAGCAACAGTGTGTGTGTGTGTGTGTGTGTGAGAGAGAGTGCACGTATAAATTACTACCTCCTGTCATAAAACGGTCCACTGTGATGAACATTGAAGCATCTGTCTGACATTTGCCCAGTGTTCCCATGTGATGGTAAACAAGGATGGATAGCATCCAGAGCTGAACATAATAACAGCTGATGACTATCATCTTTCTTGCACTTGTGTGAAAGATGTGTCTTCCGGTTGTGTGCTATTTGTCACTCTATGATGTTTTTTGTGGAAAAGGGCACATACATTGAAAACAAAGTCCAACTCATCAATAATGAGAAATACCTTCAAACATGAAAGAACTGTCTGTAAATTTTGTTCCGCTGGCATCATATCAAAATCAAAAGTGAGGCGATTTCATTAAATACTGAGATAAAAATGACAGATTGAAAAAAAAAAAAAAAAGGAAACTATAATCATGTTTACTGAAGCTGAAATATCATTTTCATAACCGGCGCCATTGTATTGTCACTGCAGAATCGGTTCCAAGTGAATTAGCTGACCAGTCATTCAGTCCCACAGATTTCAAAGGATGAAAACAACATAATAAATCTGCTTACATGTCTCTATGGTGTGGAAAACAACAGGACTGTGTGAATTATCAATAACAGTGTTTTCCATCTGTCATTTTGATCATTCTCATTCTTGAAATGGGACGTTAATGAGAGCCTCTACTTCCCACCGAACCATTACTAGAGCCTATTAAGCTTCTTTCTTCCTTTCTTTCCTTCCTTCCTGCCTTCTTCCCTCCTTCCTTCCTTCCTTCCTTTTCTTTCTTAACTTTCTGAAATTAGGTTTAGATCCATCAGTTTGGCATTCACTTTTCCTTTTCTCCTCAGCTGCGGTATCTTAGAAAACCAACCTAGGGTGAGTGCAGGAGGGCAGTGATAATATCCCATGCAGCTGCCATCATTAGATTAGCAAGTGTACTGACACTGCAGATTTTAATTTTGAATAACAATACACCTGCCTGTAAGCCTCACCTTTTAATAACCTGGCAAAGTATGAGGGGAGAGAATTATAACCGGCTCCTGAATCCTACTCCTTAATTACACAAGCCTTGCTTTTCTATTGTCTGCTAGAAACACACTCCCAGAGGACACACACAGTGTATTAGCAAGAGGCAAAATAAAGTCTATGACTAGAAGCGACTCGGCTGCCATGTTTGAAGTGCCTAAGAATAGCAGTGGTGATAGAATATAGTGGATTGTGAGGCCCTTGATTATCAGACGTGACTGCCATTAAATTTAAGAATTCACATACATTATTTTTAGGGTCTACAGTCAAGGCCATACATTCATGAGGAACTCTTTCTGAAAGTTAGGCACCATCACAGATTAAAACCAGTGATGCCATACTGATGTAAAGCTTGAAACTTCTCTGTTTAACACTGAAAGGAAGAGGAGACCCACACAATCTTCCTCTCAACTTTTACATCTAAATGAGCTTTTATATTAGGCTACACAGTCAGAAAATGTACCCTAATCCTCAGAAAAATGTCCTGGGTCCTGTCGTCTTTTCTCCATCTCTTCAAATTAATTCTCCACGGTGCCGCACTGCACAGATAGTGTGTCATCACAGATTTTGGAACAGGGCAAACTCTTGCTTCTCCTTACTGGAGGTAGTAAAAGTATTTCTGGGCACAAAAATAATGTTTCTAAACTTAAATTCATTGGTATTCTGCTTTGAGCCTGTCAGAGCATAAGTGCTGATCTCGAATCACAAACAAGGTCACGTCGACCTTTTTCATCGTGACTTTAAACTAAATCTAAATTTAGACAAAAATGTAAATCAGCATTCCCTCTCCGAGAGGCTTGATATCGCAGTATGAATAAGATGCTGAAGGAAACCAGGCCAGTGATCCAAGATTAACGCTCCTATTCTGGGAAACTGGATGTATAGTCCTATGGGTCCACAGTCCAAATGGATCTGCACAGACCAACAATGTGCTGAACAGAGCAAAAAGTGACTCACACACACCTACATGTAAGGCCACCTCCAGTCTGACAGGAGTGTGTAGTCCCCATGTCACAGAAAGAGAAGTTATTGTTGCCGCATCCTCAACTTAACTCCCAGCCTTAACTTTCGGAAGCTAGCGTGGCGCTGGCCTCAATAAATTTCGTTTGTGAAGGCCATCTAGGCAGTAAACAGTGCGTCTCTTGTCCCAATCGGGGGAAATTAAATAAGCATGGGTCAAAGGGCTGTCAGTCAAAAACATATTTACCCAGTGGGCAGTTTCATCCGAGCAATCTGATTGGTCAAAGACCCGCTCCACCCCTGTTGATAATTCCCATAAAACATGACTATGCCGACTCTTGTCGTAACCAGGGAGCTAGTTAGCGATGAGGTAACTGCTGTATAAAAGCCATAATATCCTTGATGTCCTTTACTATGATTATGGGTGCTTTGATGATTCGGCTGCACCTTGTACCTATTGCATCACCGTTGTACCCATGACCGTGGTAAAAAAATTCCCTCTGCTATAGTCGAAAACAAGACCCAAAATGTGCTATAAAAGAGGATGACATAGGGAAAACAATCTCATATCTCAAATCTCATATTCTCCAAGGGAGCTGGCTATGTAACAATCTGTTCTGTGTCTGTCAGAGTCAAACAGACAGTGTTACAGAGTTAAAGCTTCTCAAAAAAAGTGAACTACTTCCAAGTCACTGTGGTAATGGGCAAATAAAACTCTGAAGCAAAAACAGGAGTTCTCGAGGACGTCTGCAGGCGCCGGGGCGGAATCACACCGATGAGAGAAGAGCAAGCGCTCGCCTAATATTTCAACTGATGATTTAATGTGTGCATAATGAAAAATAATATATCCCTCATAAATATCTGCCGGGTAGGTTTGGTGTCATGTGCCCCCAGTGTGCACTGTATCATGATGTAGCTGTTCCAGGGTAGTAAATGGCTGGTAGAGCAGAGCATGGCCTGCCTGCCTCATTCTGGCTCTTATGGTTTCTCTGCGCCCATTTTATAGTGGTGGCACTTAAAACACTGACATGCCATAATTCTACACGTTCTGCAGCCAAAAGCTGTAGCACCGATAGTCCAGAAAGGGTAAAGTTGGAGGTGTGTGTGTGTGTGTGCGGGGGGCGTAGGGGGGGGCCACAGAGAAGTGTAAGAAGGGGAGGTAGGTGTGTAAAGAATTGAGGAGGGGGGACACATAGCGAGTGTGCATATGCGCGAGTGTGTGTGCACACACGCGTGTTGTACATTTGTTTTACATCCAAATGCCTTTGTTATGACTCATTGCCTCGGGTGGAACAAATTACAATAAATGGAACTATTAGTGGAACATGGAGGGTGAAAGGAGGAATTCAAATTAAAGTGTTGCTCGCTAGCCACATACTTTCTCTCCATCTGCATAATTACGGTTAGGACACCAGGCACTTTGGTGTGTGTGTGTGTGTGTGTGTGTACGTACAAGTGTGTGTGTGTGTGTCCAACTGAGTATCGGAGGTCACAGAGGTTTCTTTTGATTTGTCGAGGTTATAAACACCAACCGCATTTCCCCCATAATCAGCATACACACTGCGAGCCGTTTTAATTACAAAGAGCTGTGGTGCGCATGGCAGATGAGCAAATGGGTCTGAGAGGGGATCCAGACCACACTGTTGAGTGCCTTGTTCACACACACACACACACACACACACACGCGCACGTACACACACGCACGCACGCAGGACTGAAAGCAGTGACCATATTTAAGGTGGAAATTACAGCTGTAGTAAAACTGTCACGGGTGGCTGTATCATTAGATGGAGGCTCATTAAAGAGTCACTGTGTATGTAAACGTGGATGTGTTACTGTGTGTGTGGTGATTTAACTCAAAGTTAAATGATACATCACACACACACACACACACACACACACACACACACACAAACACACTCTTTCTCTCTGCCTTCCATCGTTTGAGTTGTAAGTCTTTCCTCTGTATGCCCTGTCAGCATCAATTTGACCTCTGACCCTTCTGTAACTTCCAACCTACAGATGTAAAGGACTAATGTGAAACACCAGTTCACCACAGGCTTTGATGTTCAACATGCCGCCTACTAACAAAACCTCTTTTGGTAGGATGCGAGATAGTGTGAAGCAGAATACAGTGTAACATGACTCTCATATGGTGTACAGAACTGCAGCTAGCCTCGGAGATTTACTGTCTGCTTTCTGGAAGGAATGCAAAAGACATTCATATGTGTGTGTGTCTGTGTGTGTGTGTGTGTGTGTGTGCAACTGTGTGACTGCGAAGAAGAGCGTACGTGCTCAGTCAACCTTCCTTGGATAAATAAAGGTTAAAATATATATATGTACACACAGTAAGCCCCTGGAGAAATACGCTGTATCTCACCTTAAACACACACACACACACACATGATTCAGTAAAAGCTGCAGTGTATGCAGTGCTCAGTGCTCAGAACTGGAACGGACACAGGGAGGAGGGAGACGAGTGGTACATATCTCTCCTGCTCTTAACATGTAAGAACATATATTTTTCCTATCGTTCGCTGCGTTCACGACTTCACGCTCCGCTGGTTTGACAAACACCTGAAGTCAATCGTCCCGGTGCTTTTGATGGACAGCAATGGATTAACGCCCCTAGTGGCCGCCAGCTCCATTGGCCAATGGATGACGGATATTTGGGATTTTTCCAGACTCAAAATAGGGAAAAAAAGATAACTCTGAGCGCTGGTTTACAGAATAGCAAACTGTAGAAAAAAATACTCAATACAAAATATGTGTTTTCATAATGATAGTGATGATTTTTGCTGTTTTCATTTTTCAGTAATGAGGAATAATTAGGAATAAAACATTTTCCCTCTGCAATGAAGGGAGTCTTCCCACTGATTCTGACTCAAATAGCCAACTTTCCTCAGGGGAAACGTTCAGTTCATGCATTCAGCATCACAAACTCGACATGGTGAGTAGCACGCTTTTTTGTTTGTTTGAGTTCCGTGACTTCTGTCAGATCGAGCATATTGGTACGTTGTGCTTGAGGTGGAGATTGCGCTGAGAATGACGCTACGCTAAAAAAAACAGAGAAACATGAAAGCAGCGTTACTTATTTATCTGAGACTATATCTGTGCAAAGATATGCAACAGAAAAGAAGCAATTCCAGGAAGTTTCATAGTATTAAATGCAATTCTTTGCTTTGTGTTTGAGTCACTGAGAAAAAGTATAATAGGAGATAAAGTGGTAATCTGCAAGAATCTCATCTTTGGTGTGAATAATAATAATAATAATACATTTTATTTGAGGGCGCCTTTCAGGACACCCAAGGTCGCCTTACAATGCATAAAAAAAACAAAAAAAACAAACTTGATTGCTTGTTTTTGCACTGCACTTCCCAAAGATTACTTGTCAAACAGTGTGTCCAGTACTGTGAGTACTGTAGGTGGCGCTCTTTTCTTTGTCTGTTCAGCCATGGTGGCTATCGCTGCTCATGCTAACTGCCCAGTTCTTCTATTTATTCCAAACAAACTGCTGTTGCTGCTGCTGGAATTGCAAAACGCATCACTTCCAACAGAGGACTATTCCCGGGAAAGACATACTTGACAGCCGGTGTTTAGAACAGCAAATGTAAAAGCTTTCATGGACTGGGTATCAGTTGAATCACTATTGTTTTATATCAATCAGCAATAGAGAGTAGCAAAACAAACATTTATTTAAATGAACATTACAGAATGTGACTGTAAGTAAGGCTAATTACCTATTAATTATGTACCCAATCAACTCTTTTAATTGATAGGTACAGTGCGAGGGATTTCATGCCCACAACAAACAGAACTGTTCTCAGTGACTGTTCTCTAGGCTAAAGGGAGAAGGCAAATAGAAATGTATAGCGTGGTTATGCCTCTGTCAGTCTGGCATATGAATATCTGAACTGTATGTTACCATCTGTGCACCTCATCATTTCGCTTTACTGTGATGTACTCAGTCCGTGTTTCTGCATTTTTATTTTCAGAATGTGTTATCTATGTGTCATGTTTCAGCACCACGTCAGTGTTGTGTACCGTGATGCTGCACGTGAAGCTGCAGTTAAACCAATTTCCACATGAGGGATTATACACCTACCGCTACATCACTGCCAGATACGAGCTAAGCCATCCACCGCTAGCTCTGCTACTTAGCACCGGCATGCTTGTCTGTGAAAGACCGGGGGATAGGTGCACGAGTTGCAGATGAAACTTCATTATTTACAGTTTTCTAATATACAAGAATATAGCCTCAGGTGTAAATACAGCGAAACAATAAATCAAGGAGTCAGCCGGTGGGAAACACCAGGCGTCCCTCATTAGCTGCAGCAGCGGTGGCGGCTGGCAGGCCGGCGCTGCATCAGGGCCAAGCCATCCTGGGGTCAGTCTGGAGGATAATCAAAAGCTGTAATTATATCAGGAATGTCCCTCAAGCACTGTGACTGGCAGAGGCCAAGGATACCTGACCAGGGCCAGAGAGAGGAGATGGTAGACATGAAGATAGAGACACACAGAGAAAGAGAGAGAGAGAGAAAAGGGATAAAGACAGAAAAGAGACAGAGTGTTCCTAAGAGCACAGTGGCTGCTTCAGCGGGACGACTGCTGTTGTAACACAGAGAAGGTGTCGGCGATGTAGCAGAAATAGATGGACAAAAGAGAAGAGAGATGATGAAAGAGACAGGGAAAGGTGACGTGAATGAGAAAGACAGACAGAAAGTGAATGCGAGACAGACAGAGAGAGAGAGAGAGAGGAAAAGAGAGAGAGATGGAAAGGGGGCGGCGGAGTGGGCAGAAAATCAAGAGAGAGAATGAGAAGGAGACAGGGAGACCAGCCTGGCATTGGTAGCGGGTGTATGAAAGGGGGGGGGATGCAGGAAGATCAATCATGTGGAATAGCAAAAAGACCTTTCAATGAACTGGCTTTAATCTTCTGACAATGCTACAAACTGGCCCTGATGTGAAACTTCTTCCTGAGGAGCGGGGGCCCCTGCCTCTAATAACTCCCCTCTGCGAACAAGCTAAATCTTTAATGGAGTGCAAGTTCAGCCCAAGCTCAGCTCCTAGCATGCATGGATAAGAGATGGGTGATTGGTAATTGGGAAAGTTGAAGTATATGCTACCTATACTCAAGTGGGCTCAAAGGAAAGATGCTGAATATGTGTGTGTTGGTGGGGGGAGAGGTACAGAAAAAAAACACTGCAAAAAACGTCCATCTTAACAAGTCATTTAGTTTCATATTCAGTCTTCAAATCTTATTTTTCTTAAAACAAGAGAAAAATTCTGCAGATGAGGTGAGATAACTCCACTTGTTTCCAATGCAGTTTCACTTGTTTCAGGAGTTTTCTATAAATGAGTGTCGATATCTTGAACCAAGTCAGAATAAGGCAGATCACTGCAGTATTATCACTAACTAGCTGGATTTGCATTGGAAACAAGTGAAATGATCTAACCCCATTGGCAGATTTTTTCAAGTATGATTTTAGGACTCAATAATAGACTAAATGACTTGTTAAGATGGAGATTTTTTGCAGTGCATACAGCTTTTGGTATTATACACGTACAATACCAACACACAGTTACACACCAGCGTTCAGACACGCTCAAATATCATCAACGCAGAGAAAATGGATATACGCACACAGCATTATATCATCAGCTATTTACAAATAAAAGCCTCATTTATATTTCATCCCCCTGACAACCCCTTGGCTCTAAATATTTATTAAGTAATTAAAATAAAAGTTAAAAAGCCTCTGAAGCTCGAGGTCCTGCGGATGTGTTCAGTCTGTTGTTGTGGATAAAAAGCACAGCTCAATTACCATTAATTCTGTTCAAAACCCAGAGCTTAAACCAATGCCAATTCCAATACACTTGGGGAGTAAAGTTATTACAAAGGGGCTGGAGAGTGTGTGTGTGATAGCAGCCACATACTGTACAGGATGCATATTCTTGTGTTGAGATGCCAACGGCTGCTATCAATATGCAAAGAAGTTTGAAAGAAGTATGAAACTGCAGAGAAGGTCAGCGCTTGTGAGGAAGGTATTGAGCCACCGCTACTTTCACATGCCATGAACTCGCTGCCGTATTAACAAATAAACTCTTCTTCTGTTCTTTCCATTGTTCTTTTCAATTTGTCTTGTACATTCCTGTATTTTTTCAGATCACGCCTGACTGAAAAGCTAATTTTCCACCCGGGTCAATGAAATCTTGAACATGAAGCATCAAGGACACGGTGTTATTTCTCCGACATGTTTAACTGCTTTCATCAGGACCCGACACACTGCTGCCGCGGTGCTGTGCAGGGTGCAGGAAGGAGAGGAGGAGGAGAGGAGGACCTGCACTGAGGTGTGATATACGGTAACGAGCGCTGCTTCCCAAGACTGTCACTACCGGTTAAAAACAAACAATAAAAAAACTCTTATTTTTTTGTTCTCCAAAAGTTTTTATGTTTCAAAGTATCCCACTTGGCTCTGAGACAAGCAGACAATCACTTTTAATTACTGACAGTTGAGAACAAAAAAAATGTGACAAGAGGGAAATAGATAGGCTGACATTTTGGCAGGCAATCAAGCATAAAAAGAGTAATAGCACCAATTACAATTGATGGGGGGGTGGGTTGATCAGTGTTCCTTACGCAAGGCTAGCTTTTTATTTTTCCGATTTTATTTTATGAGTCACTGCCACACACTGTGTGTGTGTGTGTGTGTGTGTGTGTGTGTGTGTGTGTGTGTTCACCAAAGCACAGATGAGATCCCCAGCCATTGTACAAGTGTACAATCACATCAATTAGAATATAAGTACTCCAGTTGCTGGGTGCAGCAGCAATGGCCAGTTAGCCATTTTTTCTATCTTCTATCTTGCTTGCATGTTTCTATTCAAATTGTGACACTTTTGTTACTATTCTGCGCTCTCTTGATCCATGTTTAAGAGTGATCGGTTGACAAATGGCTCGGTTGCTTCAAGACAATAGACAATTACAAAGAGCAGCTCTTTAAACAGTGTGTGACATTTATCTGGTAATAATAATTTCAAACCAAAGTCATTAACAGCTCCCCATCAATCATGTGTGCCCTCAAAGTGAGATGTGTTACAATAATAATGGATGATCGGGTGTGGTGCTGGGCTGTCGCTAAGTACGCCGCCATAAATCCTCGATACACAAACCGTGATCCAGGACTGGCATAATATACATCATTTCCTTTTATGTACCTACTCGTTGCACCCCATTTCCCTCAAAATGTCCTTGCTATCCCTCTGTCTTTTTTTCTCACCGTCTTTCTCTCACTCCCCTTTACGATCATCTGTATGCATCTATGGTATCGTGCTAACGAGTTCTGAGATGAGACAATGAATAAATATTCTTTTTATGTCCATCACTCTTGCTCCCGGCTTTCAGGTCAGCTGGCTATGTCTGCTTAACGCCCACATAAGCAGCCAGCGATAGTTTACGACAGAATAACAAAGTCCCCTACTAGCTAATCACTAGAACGCTCAACTTTTTTAAACAGGGGAACTACATGTTGCACGTAGTGTAGATTCACGCCTTCGCAAACATAACATGGAGAAGTAGCTTGCTTCATGCACTAGTTTACTAGCTCTGTGCTGTAGTCTTTCAGCCTGTGATTGTTGTTGCTGATGTATTCTCCAAAGAGCCCTTCCAGAAATTAAAAATAAATTGATGTGATTTCTGACAAACAGACAAATTTGACATGTTCATGTTCATTCGGCAACCAAGGAATTGGTTCTACAACAGAGTATGGGCCAGAAAGTGAGTTTTGAAAATATTACTTTATGCACCAATCTAAAAAGTGTAAGAAACAAAACATCATAAGTGCTTTGCATTGTTTTGAAGAAGTGACTTCCAAGTTTTATCACTGTACCATCTGCCTACTGGAAAGCGCCTCACTAAGTGAAAGCTTCTCCACCCACCATGGTTTGAAAATCATCTCAGAGACCCATGACCTTGTTCAACTGTACCGAGGAAGATAGCGCGGATGTTTCTTTTTTTTTTTTATGGAAAGGGAGAACACTGAGTTTAACGTATATATTCAAATTACAGATGAACTGAAATGAATAATTATTTCTTTTGACTTGCAATTGAAGTAAACGTGTTCCCAACACTTTGAGTAGGCTGGGACTTTGCAACACACTGAATCTATATTACTGTGATGAGAAATTAAAGCCACACAACCAAAAAAAACAAAAATAAAACGAGGAAAGATTAACACATTGCAGTCTCTGTTATAGCCCTGATACCGCATTAAATGATAGGCTTACCACCACCCTACCTCAAAACTACATTAGGGTCGCCCTGACAATGAACAGCGAGCCAAAGAACTCCTTGAGTGCCATTTTCTCTTCTCCATTACATGCACAAACAGAAGGTCTGGAGCCAGTGCTGGAGTATGTTTATAGGGTAATGGCTGGTCTCAGAGTACAGTAAGTGTCCTATGGCTATTGATCCAGGTTGGTAAGATCATGAGCGGTTGCTGGGAAGCTGAAGGCGTGCGCTCAGGAGTCTGGTCTGTCCGTGCCGTCTGGGCTCCTGGATGTCCGGAGGTGGTCAGGGAGGCTGGAGACGGCATCAGACTGAGTGGAACCAGCCGAACTGCCAGCCGACCGATGCAATGACTTTTTAATGGCTCCTCATTTCACTATAAACTGATGAATGTGGCTCTGCACAGTGAAACTTAAACCACAGCGTCTGATTTAAAAAGGCATAAAAGAACAAATATCGAGCGTTTGGGTTTCATCGACCAGCGGGGTCATTTTTGTTATAGAGTTCAGGTTGTGATTTCTCGCCAAGATAGCGCTCGCAAAGTTCAGTCCTGAAAGATGCATGAACTCCATTACGTTCATATTACGGACTCCATCCAGGCTCTGCCGAGACTTGGCCTTTTGCGGCACAAGATCACATCTACACAAATATGTCGATGGCTAGGGTCTCGGCAAATTTCCCTCAATGGCAAGCACCCATTATAGGACACAAGGCTACAGCGATGCTTCAAACGCTGGTGGACATCTGGCAGCCAAGGACTCTCTGGGGACTCTGGCAAAAGAGCAGCGCACCTCGTGTGATGTCAGTGAATCTGTCAGAGCAATCTGTTTTCCTATGCCACGGGTCAGGGGGGCAGGACCAGCGAGCATATACACACTCAACGTGTCACGTATGACTACAGCGCTGGCGCCGTGCCTCAGGCTATTCCACCTGTGCACCTTCTCTTTCAGCTTCTTCCTCTGCCTTTACTCCTTTATTTATTCTCTCCATCTCTCTGTCCCCCCCCCCTTCATCCTTTGAATTCCAGCAGTGCCCTCTTTTCCTTCAGCTTCATTAAGAGATCTGCACATGTTGTTCATGCTCGGCTGCGTCCGGCTCTGGTGTCCTTGGGAGAGAGAGTTGGAGGTAAGAGCGGGGTTTGTTGTATTCGTGTATTCCCTGCTTCTCTCTGGGTAAAACGAGATGAAATGTGCTTCGCCTAACCTTGACGTTACTCGACTCCCTCTCTGCTCCTTTTCCTACAGAATAAAGAAAATGGCCGCCTGGCAGTCCAGTAAGAAGTGTTTGTGAGTGAAGCCAAAAAAGTCTGTAATTGGGACCCTGAGCAGGGAGTCTTCAATACATGTCAAGGAGAATTATAGCTTTGAGGTAATAAAAAATAGGGATGGGTGGTATTCTTTTCAATATGCCACACTAGTTCTCCTCATTCTTTCTTTCTTTCTTATTTCATAACACCTGGGTGACATTTACTGTTGAATGAATGTGATACCAGCAATGGGGTGTCTGATCTACCTTCATTATCAAGGCCAGCTTCAATTCATGGCTTAATGAATGGAGTCTTTGCTTTCACAATGGGAGATGCAATTACTCTCTGTATTTCATAACATTATTAGCATCTGAGGTGTGCAGCCATACCGTGAGTGTCGGTATTCAGGCTCACAGTCCCTCAAGAGACCCACAGTGCTAATGAGCAAGGTTAGGGCAGACAATGTCGTCGGAGCAGTGAAGCCATTTGCTCCTAAATGACATATCCTTTGTGGGTATGAGTCCATATTAGTTCCTAATGTGCAGTGTCACCTAAGGCGTCCACATTGTGTTCGTATCCAGGGAAGAGCGAAAATGGAATCGGGGAAGACTTTATTAAGTGTGATATTACCGTGCACCTGAGTTATGTATCTATATGGGTAAGAAAAAAAATGATTCACTTTGTCAGGCGCAGGCATTCACTTTGTCTTCACCTTAATCACATCTTTCAGGCATCGAGCCACGGATGGAGTCTCTGAGGGGGGAATCTCACTGACAGGAAATTATGAAAAAGAATTAATTTGACCTTCCCTTCCGGGGAGAGAGAGAGAGAGAGAGAGAGAGAGAGAGAGAGAGAGAGAGAGAGTCGAGGGAGGTTTAAGGAGGAACTGCCTCCACAGAGGGCAGGATCCTGCGGAGCTCTTGGATAATGAGAGCGCTCAGCTCCCCTCACACTGGAGCAAGATGTCCTATTCACTAAAAAGCCCAAAGGAAGGACAGTAGTCACCCAGGGCTCCTTAAGCCTTTAGAGTGACCCGATTCAGCAAAGGCTCTGGAGTAAAGACACTGTATTCAGTCAAGATGGCCATGTAGACACATTTCTTCTAGTTTGCTCAACAGGCCTCCCTTCACTGCAGATCCCGCAGCAACAGTCTTTTAGTTTTTGTGAAGATCTGCAAGACAACTGCGGGCCCATGGAGAATAGATTCAGAGTAAAGGATCTAAAGTAAAGATCTAGTGAGGCAGTTCAAGGAATCCTGCAGATGCACACAGACCATACAAATACTTGTGAACAATGCTCTCCCTTTAGGCATCTTCACATTAAAAAGTGATGTATTTGCTAGCTGCTGGTTATCTCATAATCAGAGGGTTGTAAAATGAAGTCCTACTGCTCATTCTAATCATTTTGGACTACAATCAACATTGCACACAGTTTAAAGTTTGTGGTTTGGGTGGAAATCTACTACCTGGGGACAAGTGCGGACTCCACTTGAGTCCATATTCCAGCGTTTATTTGTGCTGAGCTCAGCAGAGTTTCTAGTCACTCAAGCACAGTTAGCACGATAACCTGCTATCAAAGATAATGGAGGACTCTCTGTTCACTGGAGATCTCTGACTGAAGAGGTTTCCTCTGTGGAGCCATGGAGAGAAGAGAGATCATTCATTAAGGTGCCTGGAGCAAAGGAACCAGGGACTGCTAAAGCACAACAGGAAGCTTCCTTCACTTACGGCCCCGGGGCCGTAATTCTCTGCAAAAGCTGTTATTGAACTTTTTCATCCTGGGACTCGAATTAGAAATTTAGTCTCCTGTCTGGGATATGAGGCTCAGAGAACAGATTGCTTCTCTTGTCATTTGGGAGCGTATCATAACAAGACCAACTACCAACATTAAGTCCAAATACTAGGCCTCCCAAGACTTTTTCCACTAAGAGAAGAGTTGTGCTCTCACTGGAACTTTAATGATACTGCTGCAGAACATATACCATAAGCCTATAATCTATATTTGATTGGCGACAGTGCTGAGGTCAACACAAATGGCCCATGTACAGTACACCTGCAATAGTCATCTAGTGCTGAAAGTACAGAAAGTAATCAAGGAATGAGGCAAACAACAAACTTCTCACAAATGTTAAAAAAGCAAATTCTGGAAGATGTAAACAGGCTAAAATGCACAAAGTGGAGGAAAGTACGGCTGTGAAGAATCTGTGTCTAATTTCTTTCAATGTTGTCTTTTTTTCTTTTTTAAATGAGTCTGTTACACTAAATGAAGCATATACAGCAAGGCTGTGTCTATATTCAAAGATTAGCACTGTATACTCGGAAAACCACTTTCATAAAACTCTGTCAGCTGCGTAATTCAAGTTTCTTTAAGAGTGATGATTTCACAAGCCAGTAATAGCATATTTACTGGTATGGGAGTGTTATTGAAAAACTCTGAAATGGTTATAAGCATGAAATTGAATACAGAAGAAGAGTAAAATGAGTTTTTTTGTTTTTTTTTAGGAGGGGAGAAATGCAACAGCCTAACTTTCCAATCTTTGTGTTAAAGACAATTCAGAGAGTTTCAGTGCAGTCACTAGTGGCTTTTACACATGACTGTTTGAGTGGTTAAATGCCATTTTCAACAAAACAACCTAATTAATCATAACATTCTCATTCTTTTTTTTCAATTTTCCCAAATTTCAGCTTTTTGAGCTGTCAGAGGCTGGAGAGGTTAATAAGAAGGCATAACTCACTTTATTTGCCAGTGGAAAGACCTTCTGTTTTTTGTTTCCATGGATACAGATATTAAAGGATAAATATAAAGTTTACAATGATCGCCTCTGTCTCAGACTAAGACAGGCTAACATTTGCAAGGTGTCAAATCAAAAACATAGGCTTCAACAACAAGTTGACATTTTGAAGATACAAGCGATACGCGTACATCTGTGTGAGCCCAGCAAACTCAAAAAACACCTGTGTCTTATTCTAGATGCAGTAAGAATAGAAGTTTCATGTGTCATCTACGTTTCAGATAATCAAAACTAACATGCAGTGAACTGAAACCAGTGTATAGCGTGTGGTTTCAGCGGCAGTTCCACCATCATACCCTCCTTTCTGCCATGTTACCCTGCGCTGTGCCCAGAGTGGCTGCAGCGTGTCAGCGGTCCACTCCACTGAGCCAGACGCCCTCGACACTCTGGGGCTGCCGCTGTTTGGGTATCGCTGTCTATTTGGAGTGCCTCAGTCAGTCTCTGTTGACTGTAAGCGATAAGGGATGAGCCTCCACTCTCCGCCGTCCCGGTGGCATAGAGAGAGGGGAAATCTAATTATTTCCCTCCCATGGCCCAGCAAGCCTTAAAGGTTAATCACTGTCCGTCTGGCTAATTCTGTCTGGGTACACCGCAGTAATTACAACACCCCACTCTCACTCTCTCTCTCTCTCTCTCTCTCTCTCATTTTCTCTATTGTGTACCTCATTCCCTCTATCTCTCTCTCCTGCTCCCTCTCTCTTTATAGTGTATCCTTCTCTCTCTCACTTTAGTTTCTCTATCATGTTCCTCTCTTTGTATATACAATATGGTGTACATCTCTCTTTTTCGCTCATGATCCCTCCCTTTCTCTATCAGGCATCTACATGTATGTAGGTGCCAACACACACACACACACACACACACACACGCACGCACGCACGCACACAAAAGTTAGACCTGTCACTGTGCCAGTTGCTGTTTTTCAAGCCTCTGTTTCATCTCCCATCAGATTGGACAGGGAGGAGTGGTTCCTTTTCTCACCTCCTCTTCTTCTCACACTCCCCGCTCTCTCTCTCTCTCTCTCTTCTCCATCTTCTCACCGCCTCTCTCTCTCTCTTCCTACCTTCTCATCACCTGCTCTCTCCATGTCTCTCTCTCTCTCTCTCTCCACTCACATCACTCCTCTTTCTCTCCATCATCTCATCACCTCTCCCTCTCCCGCATCTTCTCACCTCATTTCTCTCGCTCTCTCTCTCTCTCCCCCCTCAGCTTCCAACACGGTTACAGCCGTATTTCCCCCTAGCAACAGCTCTAGGAAGTGCGCCCTGGGCCTAGAAATACTCTTCCATCTCCTTCCTTCCATTTTCTCAGTCCCTGCCAATAGCATCTCCAGAGGCGACAGCTTAGCAGACTGAAAATACTTCTTTTTTCTCTCTCTCTCCTTCTTTCCCTCTGTCCTTTTCACACGGTCTCCTAATTTTGTTCTCCCGACGGACCGAACCTTCAGCCAAACACTCTGTCTCCTGGACATTCCATCACATCAAGCATTACATTCACTGATGTAGTTGGTAAATAAAAAGGTGGGTAAACTATGGCCTGATCATCATAAGGCAAACAACCTCCGATATCAAACAAAAATCACCTATATTGTCACAAAAGCATTAATTTGTGCGTTTTACTCCTTAAATAGCCTATCCTCACATAACTTACATCGGTTTGATACTTCTTCCTATGATGATTCTTGTCGGTTTATGTCATAAATAATTTATGTCAGCCTAAAAAGGTGGGTAGACCCAATTTCTGCAAATAAAAAGTGGGTTAACTGTGTTTAGGTGGGTTTACCCTCCGCTACATCCCTGATTACATTCTCTCCCCCTCTTCCCTCGGGTTATCTCCTCGCTCTCTGCCTCCGCATCTCTCTCTCACTCGATCAATCTACCCCCCCCCCCCCTCCTCCCCCCCGGCCCCTCCTCCCCCCTCCCTTTCAATCTTTGCTTTCCCTCTGTCCTTTCTCCCCGAGGCCCGGGCAGGCTCCACTAACAGGCTGCTTCCTGCTGGGGCTATAGAGGCCTGTCGCTGCCGAGGCTGGTGGGCTGTCGCCTCCCATATCATCACTGCCGAGGAGAGGAGAGGCGAGGAGAGGGCGAGTGCAGAAAACAAGGGAGGACGCGAGAGGAACGGGACGAGAGAGGGAGGAGAAGAGAGGGGGAGATGAGAAAGGGGAGGAGAGGGACGCTGAGAGCAGCCCTTAGCAAACTGTCATCGCTCAGCAAAACTCCCTCTCTCCCTCTCGCTCTCTCTTTCTCTTTCTATTTTCCGCTTGCTAGTGGGGACCAAAACAGTGGCAAGGGATAGGAGCTGCTTTATTACACGTCAAATGCTTTCTAAGAATTTTGCTGAGTGACAAAGACTTCCTAGAAGTTGCTTCTTGGGGCCCTTCTGGTGAAGATCTGTTTGGGTGTCTGTGGACAGACGGTGGCTGATGTGGTAGCTGGTGATGTGGACTGCTGCTGGTACTGGTGATGGAGGAATGAAGCTGCTAGGATTTGCTGAGGAACAGACATGAGTAGCTGGGAATCGCTGGGTGAGAAGGAGGAGGTGTGGAGAGGCCAGTGATTGGCCATTATTATGAGACCCGCTAGAGAGGATTCATTATGCGGGGTGAGAAATGCATAGTCTAGAAACCACAGAAATGAGGTTATGGTGGTAGGGTGCTGAAGAGTGCAGAAGAAAAAATTTGAAAATTGCGGAAGGAAATAATGGTCCGTTTCTTACAGGGAAATGTATCTGTGTTGCTGTGAAATTCAATAGTGGTAATAATGTGAACCGTGCGTGCGTGCGTGTATATCCCACTATATGTTCAGTTTTCTGTTATAATGTTTAGATTTATACTTTATATCTAACGGGCAGATTCAATTATCCGGCCTCAAACCAACTTGATGCATGATGTGAGAGAAACAATTAAACCAGTTTTTGGTAAAATTGTGAAGGAATTTTAACTGCTGTAAACAGGCCAGCTTCTGATTATCCTTGCACTTGAACATTTTTGCGTCGTGTTGTTGTGAAACAGCACCTGTAGTGTTATGGTGAGATGAGTACTGTCTATGGGCAGACTCTATACTCTATTGGGTTTCACTGAGTTATCATGAAATGTGTCAGCCTCATGAGTCGGATGAAACCTTTCAACTTAACAGTAGCCTAAGGCACCACTTCCCAGTTTGGATTTTGCACTTAAAGTTTTCATTTGTTACCTCCTGTAGGCAGAAAAGTGTCCATACCCGACGCCAGACTTTCATTTGGGCAAACAGGGTGAATATACAGGGTCTCTAATGGTGGGGATGAGACGATATTCTCTCTCACAGCTCCACTTTGTGATTTAGGCTCCCATATCTATATCTACGGGTGTATTTTTACATGAAAATCTTGCCTCGTGCAGCTTTAAAACATGCAGCGATTTCCATGACAACAGATGGCATGCACATAAATGTGCCGCACTAGATGATTTGAATATTTATCAAAATGTGAGATGCCAATCCCCCTGAGTGAAATCGTTGTCAGGGAGAAGTACAGATACAGTATGCCTTGCACTGTGATGTCTTGTCTGTCTCCTGAGGTTAGAAGCTTGTGTGAGTAAATTCTGCCCTGTATGAAATTAACAGTATTATGGTGAAATGTGTACCATGTGTGAGTGTATTTTAGATGGTTTCAAGGGGTTCGGCTGGAAAGTCTACCTTGTGTGAGTAGCTGAAGGGTCCTGACCTCCTCCCGGACCCGAAGCTGCAGGACCTGCTGCAGGATGTGCTGCCGCTGGGCCTCCTGCATGATGCCCATTCGCTCCAGCTTTCTGTCCGTCAATCTCATCAGAGCCCGCCCTAGACAGACAGAGACGGGTAGAAGTTAGGAAGGAGAAGGGAGAGGGAGAGGGAAACATGACGAATTCAGTATGCAGAGCCAGAGAAGCCGTAAAAGGATATAGATCAAGCATTTATCTCAGATACACACACGCGCACAGACACATGCATACCCACACACACACAGACAGAAAACAATAACAACTGTAACAGCCCAACAAATCATGCATTACATGTTGATGGCAACGTGTAAATTTTTAAGGCTTGTCAAGGCTGCAGCATCGTTTCTGACATAAAAACTGTTTTCAAGAACCTTTCCCTGTTATATGAATCTGTTATATAGTGTGGCTGCTGCTATCCAGTCTCAACTCAGTGCTCAACACAAAGCTGTTTTTTTTTTCTAACATAACACACAGCACACACTTTACATAATTATCAGTGTATCCCCTGAGCAAAACTCCCTCACAGCTCCTTCTTTAATTTCAAATCCTTGTATAAAATCCATAATTTAATCATCCAATCATTTTCTATGAGGGGGATTTGGGCTGCTGATAAAAGGCGAGTTGAGTATGGTTTAATTAATAACGCTTGTTAGGAGTGCCTTTGTAACATGTGGGATGGTGAGCAGATAGGAAGATAATTCGTAGTAATTACTATGCATTAGGTTGGACCCCCGCAGCTCCCCTCGCTCCTTTGCCCTAATGACTGCCTGGGCAGAGATAGGTTCTGATTGGCTGAGATCCAGGGTACAGATCACTCCTGATAGGCTCATGGAGCTGTTAACTTGTGGGTTTATGATCTCTCAGCATGGCCTGTCACATGCTTTTCTCTCTCTCTCTTCACTCTCTTCAAAGCCGAGTGCCATCCAACCTAACAAAAACAGCAACTGTAGTCACTGCTGCAAGATTCAAATCGAATTTTGATTTTTAAATTGGTGTACTTGCTCTTACTCAATGTTCTTTTTAAACACCACAACAGAGAGAATGGAGGACTTTGTAATTTCATGCCTATTGACTTGTTTGGAAGATTTATTGTGGATCTTTTGGGGCTCGCCAAGCCCCACGCCACCTCTTCGCTGCCACAGCACAAAAGGGAGTAGTTGGGAAAGCTAAGTACCCTTAAGTGTTAGTGGTATAAAGTTGACTGTGTTAGACCAATTTTCTCCCGCCTTAACAAAAGGAGCTCTTTGCTTGGCACTAAGGTCAGATGGGAGTAAAATGCCAAACATAGTTAAGACGCTCCGACGCAAAATGGCTTTGAAAGTACCCATTACATAAACACAAGGGAGCTAACTAGAGTCACAAAGAAGTGAGAAAGAGAAAGAATATTAAATGGAAAGATGGAAAGACAGAGATTAGTGAGATGGAAAGAGAAAGTGCACTGGTGAACCGGGGAGGGGGGGGAGGGGGGTAAAGTTGGGAAGAAGAGAGAAGACAGAGAGTGTTACAGACAGAGTGACAGAGAAACCCAATGTGCACATAAAGCATGCTGTTATGAGTCTATAAATATTGACCAACCATCACTTGGCACCTCATCATGCGACCAAAGATAGATCGGCATGGCAACAGAGGTTCACTTTCTCCCCGCTTCAGTGATATCCATCTTAAATTACAGCAGATACCAGAGATACAACACAGCATTCTAATCAGGAGCTAAACAGGTGGTTCAAAGCATCTTTATTGATCTATATTTCACAACATGGAAAAAAAATACCTTTAGGCATTATTTATCAAGCCATCTACACATTCATTCAGAGATAATTTTCCTTGTATAACGAAAACCTTCCAGTTGCAGTTTAGATGGTAATTGGGTGTTAAAAGCATTTAGCATGCATGTTTCATTTACTGAATAAGTGTGGGCCGAGCTTTGCCCTCAGAGGCGTTGATAAATCAGGCCGGATATCTTCTAACAGCACCAGAAGAAAGGTGTATTGGTGTGCGCAGGTGGAGTACTGCGGATGCCTGGAAGATGAGAGGCTTGCAGGCGGCTATGAACACACTGCCAGTTCTCGGCGGTGGGGAACCAACGGTCGGTCGGTCGGCGGATCAGTATCAGCAGGGTGGAACGCCTCTGTAAGGAGTCCAAACTCTCACTCTCTCGCCCCGCTGCAGTTCTGAGCCACTGGCTTCAACAATCCCACCAGGCCTCAGCTGGGAATTTTTCAAATCACAATTAATATACTGAGCAGTGTAGCATGGCCATGAGGAGGTGGTGGTGGTGGTGGGGGGGGTGGGGGGGTGGGGGTGGGGGGTGGGGGGGGTGGGGGGTGGGGGGGGGGGGTGCAGGACAAGAGAGGAGATTAAAGTCACAATGACAACGGCATTTTGAGAGCATCTTTACTGTGATGTATTTCCTTATTGGAGTGGGGCATAATGTGAGAAGTGATCAGTCAAAAGTGGAAACCAATGGGATATCAGTTAGGGAGAGAGAGGCAGTTTTATTTGAAGGGAGCGGCGGGATTGTTCAAAAATGTGATTGGTTGGAATGTTTATATACGCTTCCTGGTACATGATGAAGTCACCACTAAAAAAATAGCATTTTCCAGAAAGTGGAAGTAATGAGATTTTCACATAAAAATACAAGATTTCTTTTGTCATTTTTGTGGCATAAATTGTCAAATAGATGTATGGTATGACAGTTTGAATGAGCTAAAAAGGCAAAAAAAAAAAAGTGATTTTTCATTTCAGTGTGACTTTAAAGAGGGGAAGAGATACGGAAGGAGAGAAGAAAGAGAGAGATGCTTCCAAACAGGTGGAATGTCTGGAAGATGAAGTGATAGAAAAAAACACAGTGGAAGGTAGAAGGTATAGAAAACGTAGAGGTGATGAGAGAAATGGGGAAACGACCGGGACGGGGTCAGACTGTGTAGTGGATACTGTACGTCCACTGGGTGTTGGGCTGAGACATGATGGTGTGTTACGGCCAATTCTACGGGGTCACAGCGCTGCGATAGACCGCCGTTTCAGTTCATTTGGCAGGTCAACAATGGCAAAAAGCAGACATGGCAGAAAATCACTTAACTCTTGACCCAAACGTATACTTCCAGTATCAGTTCTCCCCTCGCTTCGCGGCAGGGAAGGTAAACCAGGCGTCTGTTTGGGAACATGTGTGTAATCATTTCATCTCCTCTCTGTGGCCTCGTCTATGATGGGAACAAAGCCCTTTTTCACTCAACCCCCTCCACCCACTTATCTTTGGCCAATTGACTGAGAAAATAATTTAAGGCACTGCAGCCTCTTCGCTTGCACAATATTGATTGGATTCAAATTTCACTCGCTCACAGAGTCCCTTCTCCTCTGATACCTGATGACATTTCTTTTTCTTTTTTTCTTCTTCTTTTAAAGCTGCTCTTTCCAGCTCGCTGTCCTGCCTGCCTACCGACCGGCCAGCCTGCCTGCTTACCCACCTAAATACCTACAAATCTCCCTCCTTCCTTCTCTCACGCCTTGCCTCTCTCTCTCTCCTATCTCTCTCCCTCCCTACTGTCACTTATCTATCCAGATACTGTAGCTACTTGACTACCCTACTTATCTACCCCCTCCTGGAACGAGGTAAATCATTTCTTCACCTCATCCTGTAAGGGCTTTAGTGGATCCAAACTGCCGGGGAAAATGGACTGCTTCTGCTTTCAATGTACTTTGAATCCCTCCTCCTCTCAGCTGTTTCCTTTATTCTGGCAGTTACCTGTAGCTCTCTCCATCTCCCTCTGAATCATATCCAAGAAGCTGCTTTTTATTAGAGAAAAGGGTATAATGTAACAATACTGAAGCATTTTCTGATCCCGGTATTTACCTTTGGATTTACGCAGAAGCACAAATGTGGGCACACATGTATACGCACACACAGAAACACATTGATGCACACATACACACACACACACACACACACACACGTATTGTCCCTGGGAATTAGATTAATGAGTGGTGGGAGAGCAGGCCTCCCTCGGTGTTGGGCTGGGGCAAATTAATCTACAGCTATAGCCTGGCACAGTCAACCACAGCTGTGATGAATGGGAGCTTAAAGTGCACCAGCACAGACAGACACACACACACACACACACACATAGACATAGACACACACGACACAAAGGCACAGACATATTAGATATAAACGCATGTGCAAACTGGGAAATACTGACCAACTCTTCACACACACACACACACACACACGCAGGCGCTGGCAGTACTGATCCTGCAGGAGTCCGTCCCATTTTGCATGTGGAGCACAAAGGCCATGCTAATTACAGCGGCGTGTGGGGCAGCCACGGGTAAGGACAGCAGTACAAAGGCAGCGAATTAACCCCACTCTCCCTCCATTTCACAACCCGGCTCCAAAAATGGCACTTCTCAACCCTGACATGCTTTGGCAGCTGTGTGTGGAAGCCGGAGATACGGAGAGAGCGAGAGAGAGAGGAGTGTATTCCATGACTACTTCTCCTCAGGTAAATCTTCCACACCAGTCACACACATTTCTCAAATCGCCGGCGCAGCTGTGTGCGTTTGTGTGTCCTCTGGGGATGAATGTCACCGAGCTGCATCTGGTTAACTACACTCCAAACCTGCACTGCACTCACTCCGCGACAGAATAACAAGCCATGTGAGTGTTCAGCACTGGCTAGTAAGTATACTCGCTGCCATATGCAATAAGATCCCCCTCAAGAATATAAGTGGCATAATAGTATTGGAATCTACTCGCTGACAACGACAAAACATAGAAAGTGGCGACATGCATATTCTACTTTCAAGGAAACCAAATCTACTGTAGATTTTTTTTTTTTTTTGGTAGATTTTACCTACACTGGTATTCGCTTTAATGTGGCGCGGGTTACAGTCTTTAATGTAAATTCTGACTGATTGTCTCAGTCACCGAGTCGCTTGTAGCCCCTGCAGCTAAACGGCCACTGCAGCCACTGAGCTGCTGTGATCAGATGCTAATGCTATTCCTGACTGTGGGAGAAGAGGCCAGTTATAATCTTAAAGAGGACGGGGTTTATCCTAAGTAATGAAGCTGGGCTGCAGCTACGGAGAGAGAGGGAGAGAGAGGGAGAGAGAGAGAGAGAGAGAGAGAGAGAGAGAGAGAACACACACACACACAGATAATAAGCTGCCTCAATCCTCCACTTCTCTCAGCAGCAGTAGCCCCATGCTGATTTCATCACCACCGATCTATTTCAGTTTGCTGATCATTATGCCGTACCTCTCAACCAGTATACAGCTCACTGAGGCACTAATGCTGGTGGGAAATCGCTATGGACTACTCAGATCACTATGGCGATCACTATAGGGATTACTATGGAGCTAGCTAGCTATCTTGAACCAAACAGACCACTATGGATTTCTGTGGTCATTATGGAGGGACTAGTGGCTACGATTTCAGATAACTAGCTGTCACAGGTGGAGGAGATCACAGTGAGGTACATTCACACGCTTGTCGGCGACAAGGATATCCTGTGGCAAGGACTTTCCAACAGCAACGTGGTTTGAGCCTCTTACGTAAACGTCGATTTGTATTCACTGTCAACTTACACAGTCACAAAACATCACCTCCTCTGATGATATGAAAAGAAGCCATCATATAAGCAAGTATTTTGCCCCTTATACCACCTATACTGTACCATATATCAAGAGGAAAGGTAAGCACAACGGCATGTCCTCTGAATGCTTTTTGGATGCTGCTGCTATTGATCATCATTTAACCCTTGTGTGGTGTTCATGTTTTTGTTATTCACCCAGTGTTCACCGGTCTGGTGGACCCACAACATTACTGGGTTTTTAAAACTATACAGCCACAACAATTTATGTAAAAAGCCACACACGTAAAGCTATTTACGTGTTGTGTGTTTCCCCCAGCTTGCACCTGGCCGGGGTAGAGTGTGGGAAAATACTGAATGTTTACAATGTTTCGAAATAACATTGTGCAGGTTACCGCATGATTTTGTGTAGTTTCACACACTACAGAGGGTAAAGAGTGCAGGAAAAGCAGGAACAGATTCTACTATGTTGAAACAGCAGGACCATGTAGGAGCAAGACAGAGTGAAGGCACACAGCAAACCTTTTTGTTTCATTTTTTACTTCACCTACACACACTTTTCCACAGTGCACAGTGTGTACTCAATGAAAATGTGTTCTTTTACATGTTCTTCACAGAAAACTAGCCAAAATGAATCTCAGGTTGAAACAATAATTCATTTTATCATTTTTCTTTCAGTAAACATTGAAATCGGGTCCCACAGACCCGAACACCACACAAGGGTTAAAGCCTACCTATCCTCCTCTAAGACAGTGGTTCTCAACCTTTTTGGCTCGTGACCCCTTAAAACCACTTGATGCCTACTGGCGACCCCCGTTACAGGAGCGCATAGAGAAAGAACGATATAAAGGATGTTTTATCTTTTTTCAGCTTGTTTCAATGAAAGCTGTTTAGTATTTCTGCTTAGTTTAGTATTGCTAAAAAAGCAAAAAAGTTGAGAAAAAAACTGAAAAAATAGACATGATAATAATATAGTATGTATGTAGTATGTATAGTAGAAATAGATTTTTTCCCCCCCTATCCCATAAATCATCTCGCGACCCCTGAAAATTATCTCATGACCCCCTGGGGGGTCCCGACCCTCCGGTTGAGAACCACTGCTCGAAGAGAAGCTTCCTTTAGCTCAAAAAAAGCCTATGGGGTAAAAAAGAGATAGAAAACCAAAGTGTGAGTACAGTGAAAGCCCACAGTAAACCCCATGGAAGCCCAGGCTTGCGTGTGGGCAGCCGACACTGGCTGGCCTCATTATGCCTACCTGGAGTGCGGCTGTTGACAAGCGGCTATTGTGATCATACGTGTGAAAGACTAGTGGGACACATCCAGCACAGCGTGAGCAGATTACTGTGACTCACACTGTGATCATGTGACTAACTAGTGGCTGTGAGGATGTTTTCGGCTGAATCTCTAATTTTCCTGCTATGATCATTACAATGGGCTCACGGGGGACATTTTAACTACTCCAGCTGTAATGAGTTGAATCTCAGGTGTGTGTTTTTTCTCTCCTTGACAGGTCTGTCTCTCCCAGCTCCACTTGTTTCTTGAAATAATTACAAAGTCAGACAGCGGTCGGAGGAGATGAGAAGAGATGAGAAGAAGCTATGATAATGAGAAGAAAATACTATCAAGCTTGTTTATTATCAGTATTATCAGAATACAGGTCAAACTATGAGTGTATACTCTAATGATCCACAGAGCACTGCTGTATCTATTTAATTGCTCTACTGTAGGCCATTTTCAATCTCTGAAGATTAATTTCCAACCTTTGCATATGGAATAGCAAGCAAGATAATTCCTAAACATGCAATTGGCAGAATATAATTAATTATATATTACGCAATGCTATAAAATCACCTTGCCAATGGCATCATTAACCATGATTCCTTCTGTCTTTGGATCCAACTGCCCCCCAGGCAGCTCATCAACTGCGAGCTGTTCAAGTGTCCTTTCTGGAAAACACAAAACAATGGCCACCAGCGGAGCTGTTTCACAGCTAGTGAGTTGATATGAAGCCTGTTAGTCCCGTTGAATCTTTTACTGTACGCCTGCTCCTCTATGATACATCGCACATTTATGACGGCGGTCTGTGATGCCTGTAGGATTCATTGTCTTATCTCTCAAGTGCTGTTTAGGCCTGTTGCCGGGTGTCCTAGGCTGGTTTAAAATGCTGTTTTTCACCTTTCATCCTTTTCTGTGGCTCATCAAATATACATTCTCCACCCTGTGTGAGACCTACCAGGGGACGAGGAGATCATGGCCAGAGCTACACAGGCTGCTGTGATTTACTAAGTGGGAAAGATGATGGATCTGGCAACCAGAGGGGGTTGAGCACAGACCTTTAAAAGAACTGAACTGGCGTAGTGTGAGCTGCTGGATACAGGCCACTCTTCATTAAACCACTAATATTACAGGCTATTAATTATTCACAGTAGGGCCTTATGACACCATACATCAATGGATATTATGAGGCTAGCTATTCATTTATCCATGTATTCCTTTGTGAGGAAGACAAGTCTTATAGATGGATGGTGGGAGTATGCATCCTCAGGTCTATTCACACTGTGCTGCTGCCTCTATTTTTATCAGGACTAACATCGACAATTTCCAAATTGGCTAACTGGCTAGATTGCTGGCTGGCTTGCTGGATGACTGGCTAGCTAGCTGGCCAGCCTCTACAGCTGCATCTAATCCTCATCTGTGAATGACTTCAGAGAGGCTTTTGAATTTCCATGTTCTGATTCAATGATCTTCCATGACAGAAAATATAACTCAATAGTCACCCGCCCCTTTCTCTTTCTCTCTCTCTTGCTTTCTCCTTCCCTCTTCCTTTTGATTACATATGTCACCACACCTTCTGCGCTGATTACATCCACGGTATCGGTAAATGTGTATTTAACTCATTTACCGTGTCATGCTCTTCTCTCGCAAAAAGAGTTTTGTCCTTGTAATTACACCGGATTAGGGACTAATATCTAATTATGCCTTAATATGCTTTAATGCATTTTTAATGACAGCTTGGTGTTAAAGTCAAACTCTGGGCTGTCTCTGTTGGGAGCGGGAGGTGAGGATGGGGGGGGGTGGGGGGGACGGGGGTGTGTGTGTGGGGGGGGGTTCTTGGCAGTATAGGCTGGAGGGAGGATGGGAAACATTGATTTCTTTGGCTGAGGTTAGAGGAGCCTGGCAGGGAGGCAGCTGCTGCATACTGAAGTCATTCAATGTTAAAATGTTGCACCAGGCCTGATATGCAGTAAAATATATTTTCCTCTCTGCTGTCTATGTCAAAGCAGGGAGGACATAAATATGCCTGTTTGAATTATGATCTGGAATAGAGACTGTTTATTGATTTGCTACTTTGTGAAGGGATGACTACGTTGGAGCCAAGACAAGTGAGATCGAGTGCTATTGGCAGCCGAAAAGAGGGCTGAGTATTGTGTTACGGATGGAATAGACAGGAACACAGTAAAGAAATGATACAGCCTGGGGAATCCAGCGCTTGGTGAATCAAAAATCAAGCCTGAACTATAGGCAACACAGACAAAATCTACACACACGTAAGAACACACACACTCTCTCACGCACAGTTTCCAATTTCCAGGAGTCACAGCTATTGTATAACAAGCACATTGAATAAATAGATATTCTCAGACGCACTTAGAAATGTATTCACTGTTTGTTTGTCTACGCATGATTGTTTTCCAAAACAATATTCCATTCATCATTTGTTTTCCTTGTTTATTCTAATAGAGTGTAGGAAAAGAAAAATATCTGCATGATATTTCATAGATTGATTGGGATGCAAATTGCTTTGTGAGCCCAATTGGTATGGCTTGGCCTGTTTTAATTGGGTTCTGTTAATTAATGCTCGATACGAAGACAAACTGAATTACTTGCATGTTTTGTGCATGTCATTATCTCCTAATTGGGCTGGTAGGGAGGTGTGTGTGTTTGTTTGTGTGTGTGTGTGTGTGTGTGTGTGTGCGTGCCAGTGTACGTGTTTAGTTAACCCTTTCCTCACTCTTGATCCTGTAACACCATTACACCTAAATAACAAACACAGGTCATTAAGTTAATACATCATTAGGAAGCTGAGGTCCGATTTTTTAATCACTGAAAGGCTAATAAGAGAAATTATAATTTATTTACAGACTACAGCTGAATACATTAGGCTTGTCAGGAACACTGAAGTGTTTAATCTTAAAGTTAGATTAATTTTCTTTAATTACATGCAGACCTCATGAGAAATTTCTACCAAATGAATGGCTGGGTGACATGAGCAGTGAAACACTCCCTGCTGCGTGATTTCTCTCTTATGCAATTACAAACATTGCAGAGATGTGATAAGAGGGCTGCTTTCAGTGGCAGCCATTGTTGAAGTCCTTTTTCATGCATTTATCCTGCATTTAATCTGCATTAGTACTGCAGATAATTAATTCTCTAATTTTACATAGAAGAACCAAATTAGTAACAAAACTCTAATGTCTCTCAAGCGACTACACACCAGACCATTCCTTACACCTTCCAATGTCTGAATAGAGAGCAAAACTTAATTTTGCACAACATTATACTTGATGGATGGATCCAAAGTGCAGCAGCAAGCATGGTAAGCATGGTTCAGCAAGCATGCAGTGAACAGCGGGTCTTCTACAATCGACCTGAATGCTGCTGGAGGAAGACATGTAGCAACAGGTCACATTTTCAGCAGGGTCGGGCCCATTCATGAATTGAATTGAGAATGCATGGTAATGCTGGAATTGGAACTGGAATCAGCTTTGAGGAAACTGGAATTGGAATGACGGGAAGCAGAATTGAATTCCATGAAATTCCACTTCAAATACGAAGACGAATCAAATAAAAGACAGTTAAACAAATCAAATACATTCAATCATACATGTACATGTATTACGATTACATGTTATGTATCAAATACCACCTGAAAAGCACCTTTAACATTTTCTGATATTCAGTATTGATAATATATAACACTAACTTTAATCTCAGATATGTGGTAAGAAAAAACAAAAAAACATGGAATTTCACAGAATTAAATGACCCTAAACCCTAAATTAAATTCAACTTCCTGAAATTCCAATTCCAATTCCTCAGTTGAATTGGAATTGATGAGTTAATTCATGAATTGACCCCAACTCTGATTTCCAGAGCATTTAATGCTAAACCTCGACACCCTCCATGCAAACGTATAACAATCAAAGTGCATCATATGGTGAAATGGGAGAGTGAGCCATTATGCCACTCATCATCACCCCCAAGCGATTCATCAAGTCAGTGAGTCGGGGAGGTCCTCCACAGCAACAAATAAACATATTAATGTGATCAGTCGTGCTCTGAGAGGTAGAGTGCACGGCAATTAACCGTCGTCCTGACGCTATGCGGCTGCGGCGTCGTTAGCGGCGGGGTCACCTTGAGGGGGCTCGTTAGGGAGATGATTGACACGGTAACTGTTGTCAGCGGTGACGCTGACAGTAGGAAGGGAGGGACGGACAGACGGGAAGGCCGGGTGGCGAGGCTGCAGGCGGCAGACAGTGGGTGCAGAGCGCACCTGCGATGTTATGAATGAGATCTGGCTTCAGCAAGAGGCGAAATGACAAATGTGGCGGTCCTCTATGACAGAGAGAGAAGCTGTGCTGCTGCAAGGATTCACTGTAGCGCTGATACACATCTGATCTAAAAGTGGACAGCCATTCTTTATTTTTGTCTCCAGACATTTTTTTTGATATATATAAGCTATGATTGAATATAATTTGTAATATATATACCCACTTACAGTATATGGGGCAGTGTGTATGCCATGCTTCCAGAATCCACATAGTAATTTAAGATTAGGTGTGGAGTGATATATTTATATGCACTTCCCCTTTGCACTGTATGTGATGTCATGCTGTGCTTGTGCAATGTGCCAGTTTAGAGAGTGCTGCTGTGTAAGTTGTTGATGTTTCTGCACCGATGCCACCAATACAAATCCCTATTGACAAGACATATTATTGCACTTATTGCATAAATAATGTGATTGTAAATGGATGAATGTAATGTAACGAATGTGTAAAACCTAAGGAGATATAACCAGCCAATGACCACCTACAGATAGTTGTAGTAACATTCCCACTTTTGATATGCTACACTACTGCAGTTTTGCTCTTCTACTCCCAATACGAATTGCTTGGAAAATCCTACAGCACTAATGCAGAATAGATGCATGGTGGGAGAACTGTACATGTCAGTGTGAGATGCCGTGTGTAGCTACCTGTGATGTCATGCTGTTTGAAGGAGTCGCTGTAGATCTGGTGCTGATTGGGACAGTGTTTCTTCAGCCATTTACACACGTCCTGTTGGGTCCACAGGGCTACTGGCTTGGACAGCTTCACATATCCCGGCTGAATGGGAGACAAAACAACATAAAAACATGAAACATTTAATGATACGCAATATCGGCCATATTTTCCATCTTAGAATCTACAGATGTAACATTTACTATAGCAATTATTATAAAAGTCCCAGTGTTTACAAGCTTTCTGCACTTATGCACTCTCCATTGTTGCTCCTGTCTGGAAAACCCTGACATATTAACACAGGATAGATGCATTGTCGTTATTTGCCATTGATTTTAGCGTATAGTATTGTATGTGTATTCATGTGGCACCTTTTTATGGCTTGAACTTCCACCTGTCTTATCTTGCCATGTATTGTATATGCTGTGTTTACTAGCTGCTGTGTGACAACAAAATCTCCCCTCAATTATCAATAAAATATCTATCTTTCTAGCTATCTCAGAAGAAGACAGATAACTCCAGCAAAGATAGCGCCATGGTAATGCAGTACTTTATGAACTAATAATCAGACAATGCAGGTCAATAACACGGCATTTATACAATCCAGTAATGTAGCTGTAAACAATGAGCCTGAATTGAGAGTGTAGCTTTAATCCAACGGCACAAAAAGCCACTTATTGACTAGGCTATATTAGAAGTGCATGTAATGATACATGCACACACACAAGCACACACACTAACAGCACTGTATTGTAGTTGTGAGATGCTATTCTAGTTTAATTCCTTCGACAGCAGGCAGGCAAGCAGCCTGCCAGTGGATCGCTCTTGAAAGTGCTGGCAACGCTTTTGATTTTGATTGAGGGGCTACTAAAATTACAAACAGAGAGAGGTGATTAAAATTTCACATCCACTCCCTTCCACTTCAGCCTGCTCTCTGGCTGCCGTGTGGTGTGGCATAGCAATGGAACACCATCTCTCTCCACCCAGAGAAAGCAGAATAACAGGTACTGGCAGCATTTCCTCTGCCTTGCCTTCTAGCTCCTTCCCCATCTCTCATCTCCCCCCCGTGTTCAATCTCGCCCTGTCCCTGTCAGATCTATCACATTGTCTTTCTCACTTCCTCTCCCCACATATTTTAACTCTCATCCTTCCCGTCTCTCACCTCTTTCTTATTATATGGTACTAGCTCACACACTCTCTCTCTCTCTCTCTCTCTCTTTCTCTGTGCCTCTCTCCCCTGCTCCTTCCCACTCCCTCTATATCTGGCTTCCTAGAGAGAAAGAGAAATTGGGGGAGATGTGCATGCTGGTTTTGGCATATGGTTGGTATCCCCTGCAGGTAGGCAAAGTGACAGACAGCCAAAGCAAGCAGGCAGGCAGTCAGGCAGGTAGGCAGGGCCCGAACCCTGGACGTGATTGCTTGGCAGGCCACATAGATGCTAAACCTGCAGGGAGGGGCGGGAGTGGTGTCGCAGGAAGAAACCACATTAACCATTAAACACAGCTCAACTCAATGCTAATTAACCCTGACTAGCAGCCTGAGGCGACAAGAGAGAGAGAGAGAGAGGGAGAGGGAGGCCGAGAGAGAGAGAGAGAGAGAGGGAGGCCGAGAGAGAGAGAGAGAGAGAGAGAGAGAAAGGGACAGTGAAAAGACGAGAGAGAGAGAGAGAGAGAGAGAGAGGGAGGGAGGCCGAGAGAGAGAGAGAGAAAGGGACAGTGAAAAGACGAGAGAGAGAGAGGGGGAGAGAGAGAGTATGTGTGTTGAACGCAATGAGAGAAAGGAGAGTTTGGGTGGGAAGAACTAGCAGGAGAGATGGAGGAGCAGGATGCTGGGAATAGGGATGGTGTTTGGAGCGACAGAGGGAGGGAGAGGAATCGAGAGGGAGAGAAGAAAATGCTTGTGCTTGAGAGTGGACTCAGCAGAGTTTGACAGAGGGATAGACACTCTCTCTCTCATTTTCCATGAACCCATTTGTGAGTCAATGGCCATCTGTGTTTTACATTCTGCACTGATTTAGCCCATAGTTGTATTCCTGGGGCCGGTACAATAGGTGAGCCGCTGCCTTCCTGCCTGCCTGCCTGCCTGCCAGCGAGCCAAAGGGAGGAGAGAAAACAGCAGAGAGGAGAAAACAGGAGTACAATCATGCTCAGAGAGCTGCGTTCAAGAGACTCTGGGCCAATTAGAGATTTGAGTGACAGCACAGGGGCGAGAGAAGAAGCCTGCTTTATTTCTAAGTGGAATACGTCTGGGAGCACACACACACACACATACACACACGCAGGCTCGGTGGCACGCAAGCACACGCACACAGAACTATACATACACCCACACATGCAGCACATACACACCAACCTACACACATTCACACAAACGCAGTACACAAACATACGTGAATGCAATACACACACATTCACACACACGCAGCACACACACATACACACACACAAACAATCACATTGTCATGTGCACCATCATGCGTTCTGTGCTGCTCTGTCCTTGGTTTAATTGATATCTGAAAGCGCTGTACGGTTCCCCCGTGCTCTTCATGTTACCTTAGCAACAGAGCAAGGACAACCTCAAAAATTAAAGACGAGGAATAAGGCCTTGGGGAAACGCTCGGCCCCTCACACGAACCAGAGACTGGAATAAACATCCACACATTAACAACCACAGTGGAACACTATTACATACATAATGAAGCATGTAATCACGCTTAGGCTGATAAGCATTTAAAGATCCATTATGAATGTACTCAGTAAAATTAATCAAGAGACAATCACATGGCCCCTTTGTGAGGGCAGTAATGGAATATTAATACAAAAAGATCTGTGAATTTGGAGTAAGCACTGCAAAGCATTCCAGAGACGAACATCATGTGAGTGAGAGTGAATTCAGTCAGTTGTACTGTAAACAGCAGGGGTTGCGGTCGCATCTCAGGAGGTGAAGTCATATCCGCCTACGCATCATGGTTTTTCAATGTGGTTCCAAAGTATTAGGCTGATTGCAGGGTTGGTGGTCAAATGACTTTTCGCTCAATTCAAAAATGTACTAAAAAAAAAATGTAAACTAAAACAGCAATTAAAATACATAATGACACACATTCTTTTTTCAATCATTTCTTTATAGACTGGATACAAGAATATTTTTGTTGCAAACATCTCCAGTTTTTTGTTTATTTTTTTTCACTTACGAAGAAGAAGAACTGGAATTGAACCTCAACCCTGGCAGATAGATATTTCCCCAGAGAAAGAAGTGGCCATAGTTCATATACTGAGCAAATGCATTCAAGTGCAAACAAATCTTCAACAGCTCTTGGGCAGCAAACAATCAAAAGATACTGTGGTTTTGTTCAAAACCGACGTGTTTTGTCCGTGGAAGCCTTCATCAAGTATATCATATTGTTTACTGGACGAAGCAGGGATGTGATGAAGACAATATGGAACAAAATAGAATACAACAGAATAATAAAACACAACACAATGCCATTTCAATTCAATTCATTGTGCAACCAGGGTGGCACAATTAAAAAACACAATTACAACATGAGTCATCATACGGTACGTCAGAAATGGGGGACAAACACAATTTGTGCGTATGTAGCACACAGTTCAGCTGCAGTTCAACAGTCTTTGTATAACCAGAGGTGGAATGTAACTTTTAAGAGGTAATCTAGTTACTGTAGGTGTGTAGAAAAGTACGTAACTTCACACTCCTTTCTTTGTATTTAGAAAATCTAGTAGAGTCATTTCTTTTTTCAACATTTACTCTATTACTATTTAGTAAATTTTATTATTACCTGAGTAGTGTATACAATGAGATCTGGTATTTATAGGTATCTGACCTGTAGCTTCCTTGATACAAGCTAAAAAGGTCAATCCCAAACCTTAGGCTGACAATGACTCATCAAGGTACAGGATTTGCAAGTGCCAATATAGCTGCAAAATACTGTAGGTAGTCCCTTAATTTTGGGGGGAAAGATTAGGAAATGCGGCAAATTCCTAATTAGCTACTCTTTTGAACAATTGTATACATTCAGTTGGACTGGAGTAAAATATAACTGAATACTTCTACTTCAGTCTACTTTACTTAAGTTTTTTTTTTTCCAACCAATCTTAAGCAGAAGCTGGCAGGGATTATCTCACACTGGGAGCGGAGGAGGTCTCCAGAATAGGAGACTGTTGTCGAAGACAGAGCCACAGCAGGATAACATGGGGGAGTCTTTGCTAGAAAAAAAAAAAAGTTAAAATCACTTTCCTGCTGAATGTTGGACACTCACTGCACTTCCCTCTCCAACCATACTGCATGGCATTGTGATTCACTGCACATGGTTATTGAATATTGGATGTTGAATTCATGTAGGGAGTGATATGTAGCCTGCTGTCTAGCGTATATCTTGCAAATTTAAGCGAAAGTGATTCTGTTTCCATTTGTTTCATCTGGCCACATGATTCAAGATTACCTGGGAAAACTGCAAGGTTGCAATTGACTGTTTTCCTTCTGTACTCTTCAAAATACTTGTACACCGCCTCGACTACCACTGCTGCTGACATGAATTCACTATTACACAGCACCATCTAGTGTTCACAAGCAAACGCTGCACCTTCCTTTGAGTGTGACTGGACAGTAAAGTGCTGAGAAGAGGGCCGCTGCCATTAGTGTCATGTTGCCTGAGTGAATGGCTGTTTGAGACACGGAGCCTTGTGTCGTCTGCCCTATCTCCATTGCACAG